>NW_028319706.1:247500-362848 GCF_062004578.1 Staurois parvus
TCACCCCCAAATCCAATCACTGTCCAAATCTTGTAGACTTCACCTCCACAACATCTCCAACCTCCGCAACATCTCCAAGATATGACCGTTCCTAACCTTGGAAACTACTAAGCAACTTATTCACTCCCTTGTTATATCTCGCCTTGAAAATTGTAACTCCCTCCTCATTGGCCGACCTCATCGCTGGCTATCCCCTCTTCAGTCTATCATGAATGCTGCTGCCAGACTCATCCACCTTACTAACCGCTCCGTATCTGCCACCCCTCTCTGCTAATCCCTCCACTGACCTCCATTCAGTGTCCTCCACCCCTCTCTGCCAATCCCTCCACTGGCTTCCATTCAGTGTCCTCCACCCCTCTCTGCCAATCCCTCCACTGGCTTCCACTCAGTGTCCTCCACCCCTTACTGCCAATCCCTCCACTGGCTTCCACTCAGTGCCCTCCACCTCTCACTGCCAATCCCTCTACTGGCTTCCACTCAGTGCCCTCCACCCCTCTCTGCCAATCCCTCCACTGGCCTCCACTCAGTGTCCTCCACCCCTCTCTGCCAATCCCTCCACTGGCCTCCACTCAGTGTCCTCCACCCCTCTCTGCCAATCCCTCCCCTGGCCTCCACTCAGTGTGCTCCAACCCCTCTGCCAATCCCTCCACTGACCTCCACTCAGTGTCCTCCACCCCTCTCTGCCAATCCCTCCACTAGCCTCCACTCAGTGTCCTCCACCCCTCTCTGCCAATCCCTCCACTGACCTCCACTCAGTGTCCTCCACCCCTCTCTGCCAATCCCTTCACTGACCTCCACTCAGTGTCCTCCACCCCTTTCTGCCAATCCCTTCACTGGCCTCCACTCAGTGTCACCCACCCCTCTCTGCCAATCCCTCCACTGACCTCCACTCAGTGTCACCCACCCCTTTCTGCCAATCCCTTCACTGGCCTCCACTCAGTGTCACCCACCCCTCTCTGCCAATCCCTTCACTGGTTTCCGTATGCCCAAAGAATAAAATTCAAAATACTAACAACAACTTACAAAGCCATCCACAACTCTGCCCTCAGCTACATCACCAACCTGGTCTCAAAATATCAACCAAACCGCTGTCTTCGACCCTCCCAAGACCTTCTACTCTCTAGTTCTCGTGTCACCTCCTCCCATGAGCGTCTCCAGGACTTCTCCCAAGCTTCTCCCATCCTATGGAACTCCCTACCCCAATCTGTCTGGCTATCTCCTAATCTATCCAACTTTAGACGATCCCTGAAAACTTCTCTTTAAAGAAGCCTATCCTGCTGCTACCTAGTAAACTGTCATTTATTTCCTCCATTAGCTCCTCCCCCAACAGTGATTACCTTTTGTATCACTCAACCCTTCCTCCTGGATTGTAAGCTCCCGGGATCAGGGCCCTCTGTTTCCTCTTGTACAAAATTGTATTGTAACTGTAATGTCTGCCTTCATTTTGTACAGCGCTGTGCACACTGTTGGCGTCATATAAATCCTGTATAATAATAATAATCAACTGTGGGTGTAGGATTATAACTTTTTTTTTTTTAATGGTTGAACTGAAAAGAAATGTCATCTCCAAACACGGAAAGGTTTCTTCACAGTAAGAGCTGTGAGAATGTGGAATAGACTCCCTCCAGAGTTGGTTGTGGCCAGCTCAGTGGATTGCTGTAGGAAAGTCCTGGATTCTTTCTTGGATACACAGAATATAACTGGATATAACATTTATAGGGAAAGTTGATCCAGGGAATATCCGATTGCCTCTCGGGGGATCAGAAAGGAATTTTTTCCCCTGCAGGAGCAGATTGGATCGTGCTTTGCTGGGGTTTTTTTCCTTCCTCTGGATCAACTGTGGGTGTAGGATTATAACTTTTTTTTTTTCTATGGTTGAACTGGATGGACTTTTGTCTTTTTTTCAGCCAGACTAACTATGGAACTATGTCTCCTCTGCTGTGAAGCCTCGGCATAGGCATGATACATATCCCAGGATGCTTCACATGCAGCTGGAGGAAGGTGGGCCGGGCGGCTCATCACTGGGCGTGAGGGCTGCCCAAGCCAGGAGGAGGCAGACAGCATCCAATGACATCAGCAATCAAGATGGCGTTGGGGAACCTGGCTTGTGACAACGGCGTTGTGCACTACTGACCCCCAATGTAAGGGAAATTCATCCCACTGACCACCAATGTAAGGGGCATTCTTCCCACTGACCACCAATGTAAGGGACATTCTTCCCACTGACCCCCAATGTAAGGGACATTCTTCCCACTGACCCCCCAATGTAAGGGGCATTCCTTCCCACTGACCACCAATGTAAGGGACATTCTTCCCACTGACCACCAATGTAAGGGGCATTCTTCCCACTGACCACCAATGTAAGGGACATTCCTCCCACTGACCACCAATGTAAGGGGCATTATTCCCACTGACCACCAATGTAAGGGGCATTCTTCCCACTGACCACCAATGTAAGGGACAT
Organism: Staurois parvus; assembly: GCF_062004578.1. Lineage (NCBI taxonomy): Eukaryota > Metazoa > Chordata > Amphibia > Anura > Ranidae > Staurois > Staurois parvus. Next base: position 249,965 of record NW_028319706.1, read on the forward strand.
TCTTCCCACTGACCACCAATGTAAGGGACATTCTTCCCACTGACCACCAATGTAAGGGGCATTCTTCCCACTGATCTCCAATGTAAGGGACCTTCTTCCCACCGACCCCCAATGTAAGGGACATTCTTCCCACCGACCCCCGATGTAAGGGACATTCTTCCCACTGATCCCCAATGTAAGGGACATTCTTCCCACTGACCCCCAATGTAAGGGACATTCTTCCCACTGACCCCCAATGTAAGGGACATTCTTCCCACTGACCCCCAATGGAAGGGACATTCTTCCCACTGACCCCCAATATAAGGGACATTCTTCCCACTGATCCCCAATGTAAGAGACATTCTTCCCACTGACCCCCAATGTAAGAGACATTCTTCCCACTGACCCCCAATGTAAGAAGCATTCTTCCCACTGACCCCCAATGTAAGGGGCATTCTTCCCACCGACCCTCAATGTAAGGGACATTCTTCCCATTGACCACCAATGTAAGGGACACTCTTCCCACTGACCCCCAATGTAAGAGACATTCTTCCCACTAACCACCAATGTAATTCTGTGTAACTATGTTACTGGATGGACTTTTGTCTTTTTCAGCCAGACTAACTATGTAATTATGTAACTATGTGACTTCTTTCGGGTTATTGGCACGCTTCGACGACTCCACAACTGCAGGCAGTAGCGGCACGAAGACCCAACAGTATTTTTCCTCTAACAACATCAGTACGGCAATTACGACCGAGTCCCGTGCAGGTGCAGGAAATTTCGGAACACCGAGACCATCAACCTCCACTCCGGCAATGACTCGTCTCCCAGCAGCACGCAGGTGGAAAAAAAAATCCACCTTGTGCAGGAGAAGTTATGAACCGCCAACAGGACCGCCGAAGGTAAAGGCCCAAAACACGCAGCCAAGGTGATCCGGACCGGCTCTTGGCTGCCTCTGCAAGCCCTCATTCCTGCAGAAGACCTGGAGGCTAAACACTCCACCTCCACGTGCCAACCTCCCAAGCACTTGGCAGGGAAATGAATAAACAAATCTCCCCTGGGCTCCAGGAACCGATCTAGAACATCACATAAATTGGCTCCACAATAGAGGGAAATGGAAGGCTCTGGTGCCAACATTTGCTAAATAATATCATTATCTCTCCCTGGCATCGGCGCAGATCCTTCTCCAGCAGAGACAAAGGTGCAGGATATTAACATTTCCCACTCTGGCTCCCACCACATCCGAGGAAAGGTAAGACATTGTCGGGGATTATGCAAGAGGCAGGTGGCACCAAATCTGTTCGCTGATCTCTCTTTTTATACTTGTAGCCTCTTGGCACGCAGACGCGGCATTGTCTGTCAACTGGAAAAAGGTGTTAAACCGGGAGGATAGGAACTTCGGGGGAAGAAACAGAAGAATGAAATGTCGCCGTGTGATGGCAGACGTGTGTCTTCGGTTACCTGTCACCGGTGGGCTCTGTGGAAGCTCCTTGGAGGTAACCCTGGCAGAGATCGCTTCTAGTGTCAGGCCAAGCTGTCCCCGCAAAGTGACAACTCTGGGAATTAGAAACCAGAACGGCGTTCTCTGCTCTGAGCCTTCAAATGTATCGAGGAAAAAAAGAGTGAGAGAGAGAGAGAGAGAGAGAGAGAGAGAGAGAGAGAGAGACCGCGCCATCAACAACGGGACTTATGTGTCCTCTGACGAAGGCCAGCAAGTTTCTTCAACCACTTTGCCTCTCCCTACGGAGCACATCGACTTCTACATTTCTGCTATGGACCTGTTTATTCAACGATAACGTGGTCATTACTTAACCCCTCGCCCTCCTGAGGATTCTCCCCCCCCCCCTTGCCCTCCTGAGGATTCTCCGCCCCCTCGCCCTCCTGAGGATTCTCCCCCCCCCCCCTCACCCTTCCAAGGATTCTCCCCCCTCGCCCTCCTGAGGATTCTCCGCCCCCTCGCCCTCCTGAGGATTCTCCCCCCGCCGTAGCCCTCCTGAGGATTCTCCGCCCCCTCGCCCTCCTGAGGATTCTCCCCCCGCCATAGCCCTCCTGAGGATTCTCCCCCCCTCACCATCCTGAGGAATCTCCTCCCCCCCTTGCCCTCCTGAGGATTCTCCACCCCCCCTCGCCCTCCTGAGGATCCCCCCCCCCTCGCCCTCCTGAGGATCCCCCCCCCCCCTCGCCCTCCTGAGGATTCTCCCCCCCCCCCTGCCCTCCTGAGGATTCCCCCCCTCGCCCTCCTGAGGATTCCCCCCCTCGCCCTCCTGAGGATTCTCTCCCTCGCCTCCTGAGGATTCTCTCCCCCTCGCCCTCCTGAAGATTCTCTCCCCCTCGCCCTCTTGAGGATTCTCCCCCCCTCACCTTCCTGAGGATTCTCCCCCCCCCCGCCCTCCTGAGGATTATCACCCTCCTGAGGATTCTCCCGCCCTCCTGAGGATTCTCCCCCCCCCCCCCGCCCTCCTGAGGATTCCCCCCCCCCCCTCGCCCTCCTGAGGATTCTTGCCCTCCTGAGGATTCTCCCCCCCTCGCCCTCCTGAGGATTCTCGCCCTCCTGAGGATTCTCCCCCCTCACCCACCTGAGGATTCCCCCCCCACCCTCACCTTCCTGAGGATTCTCCCCCCCCCCCTCGCCCTCCTGAAGTTTTCCCCCCCCTCTTGCCCTCCTGAGGATTCTCCCCCCCCCTCGCCCTCCTGAGGATTCCCTCCCCCTCGCCCTCCTGAGGATTTCCCCCCCTTCCTGACCAGGACAATTTTTGCATTACGGCGCTGCGTTACTTTAACTGACAATTGCGCAGTCATGCAACGCCGCACCCAAATGGAATTTACGTCCTTTTTTTCCCACAAGTAGAGCTTTAGGTGGTATTTGATCCTCTGTGCGGGTTTTAATTTTTGCGGTATAAACAACAATAGACCGACAATTTTGAAAAAAAAAATATTTTTTACTTTTTGTAATAAACCATATACAGTAAAAAATAAATTTTAAAAATCTAATTTCGGCATAAATTTCGGTCAAAATGTATTCTGCTCCGTGTCTTTGCTAAAAAAAAATCCCAATACGTGTAAATAATTGGTTTACGTGAAAGTTATAGCGTTTACAAATGGCGGTATATATATATACTATGATTTTTATTTACATTTTTTTATACTAGTAATGGCGGCGATCAGCAACTTATAGCGGGACATCAGCAGACATCCTGGCACTGGGGGGGGGGGGGGGGGGGAGTCTGACTTGGTGTCACTGACATCCCCAGTGACACCAATACAGTGATCCATGCAAAAAAAAAAAAAGCACTGATATTGTACTAATGGCAGTGGGCAGGTAGGGGTTAATGTGAGGGGCGATCAAAGGGTTAACTGTGTGCTGGGAGTGGTTTACTAGGGAGTCATGCTGCTATGCAGAGCCATACACAGCAGCATGTCCTTGCTTACAGGGGAGAGATCTGTGTCGTTGACATACAGACCTCTCCCCCGTCAGTGATACTTGGCAATCGCCGGGTGCGGCAGGGAATCTCCAGCCAGGACCCGGTGATTGGCAGCTGTAGCCATCAATGGTCCCCACCCCCTACCCAGAAATACAAAACCACGTATATATACATGATTTTTGCACAGCCCTGCTGCCCTGTAGCAGTATTTATTCTATAGGGCGGCGGGGAAGCAGTTAAAGTGATTGTAAAGGATTTTTTTATTTTTTGGGGGGTTTTGCACAGAGCAGCCCCAGTCCTTGTCTTTCTGGGTCTCCTGCCGGCGCTCCTGGCTCCTCCCCCTTCAGCAGCACCCCCCCCCCAATAGCAGGCCGCTTGCTCTGGGGATACTGGTGCGTGTTCGTTCCCGAGCCCAGCTCTATGCATCTATGGGAGCCACAGCTCTGCCCCGCCCGAGATAACAATATGTTTTTGTATCTTTCTATAGTCAGAAGTGTTGTTCATAAACACAGAGTCAGGTGGCTTTTTGACAGCTGCAGCTGCCGACACCTTCTCTGGGTATACAGCATTCCATGCTTTGATTAATCAAAGCCAACAATTGCTGTATCCTGGGGGGGGGGGGTTTCCAGAAGTAGTCCAGAGAGACTGGATGTGCTACACATGTCCTGTGTACAATGATGAACTTGTTGTGGGCCTGTATAGCACGCCCAAAGTCTGGAACTAGTTAAAAAGAAGTGCGTGGCATTCACAGGGCTGTGGTGGAGGAAGTAGATTGTAGGCTCCTCTGTTTCACGGACTAATGTCAATGAATGGGACAATCGGTCACACTGGGGGGGAGGGGGGTGTTACCCAAATTGACCAATGAGATATATATATAATTTTTTTTACATTTAAATATTATTATTATTATTACTATTATATAGGATTTATGGTGCCAACAGTTTGCTCAGCGCTTTACAATATAACGGGAGACAATACAGTACAATACAGTTCAATACAAGAGGGGTAGGAGGCCCTGATCCTGGGAGCTTACAATCCAAGAGGGAGGGGCTGATCCTGGGATCTTACAATCTAAGAGGGAGGGCCCTGATCCTGGGAGCTTACAATCTAAGAGGGAGGCCCTGATCCTGGGAGTTTACAATCTAAGAGGGAGGGGCTGATCCTGGGATCTTACAATCTAAGAGGGAGGGCCCTGATCCTGGGAGCTTACAATCTAAGAGGGAGGCCCTGATCCTGGGAGTTTACAATCTAAGAGGGAGGCCCTGATCCTGGGAGCTGACAATCTAGGAGGGAGGGGCTGGTGGTACAAAAGGTAGTAACGTTGGGGGATGGACTGGTTGGAAAAGTAGAAGATTCCATTATTAGCTGAGGGCAGGATAGGCTTCCCTGAAGAGATAGGTGTTCAGAGATTGCCTAAAAGTAGGCAGAGTAGGTGATAGTCTGATAAATTGGGGTAGAGAATTCCAGAGGATGGGGGAAGCTCTGGATAAGTCCTGGAGAAGAGCATGGGAGGAGGAGACAAGGGAGCAGGAGGTCGTGCGAGGAGAGGACAGTATATATTTTGAAATATTTTGAATACGGACAAAATTATAGTATTTCAAATATATTTTTCTTCCATGTGGGATGCCCCTTCTGCATAGCCATTCACTGGGAAGATCAGTATGCTGCTGTTTCTCCTCCCCCCAACTCTTATACAGCTGAGAACAGAGGTCATGGGATCACAAAAAAGGAGTGAAAAAAGGTATTTATAATGTTTTTTTTATATCTATACACAAATCTCTTGCCTTTTATTTCTATTGGGTTGCTGTACAAGGTGAGGGGCGCTGGTGAAGGTGCACACTCTCATACGTCTGACCTGGCTGGTGGTTTTCCAGCCATGAACCGGCGTCACCTTCCAGATATTTTTTTCTCTAGGTGAAGTTAATTATTCAGTGATTTATTTCTGTTAAAACAATATTCCATCGAATGTAACTGCCATATGTTTGCATTCGTTTAAGATCGTCCTGATAATGTATATATCAGGTGAGACGCAGCGCAGGTGTCCTCTGCCATGGGCGCGGCCGGGGACTTCAGAAAGCAGAAGTGAAGTTTAATGAGTGCAATGAGGTGACGACAAGTTACTCCGCGATATGTGTCTATATAGGGGCCGTGTCTGTAAAGATCGAAGGGTCTTTTTTGTTTTTCTTGTTTAATAAAGCTTGAAGTTTTGTAAAAGGTTGGAACAAAACTCCCCATGGTGCAGACCACGCAGAGGGGGCCACTTGAAAAAAAACAATTACAATTTACCGTTGGTAACGATTACATTTGGCTCATCAACTTAAATAGTAACTCCACTTTTGATGAGAATAAACCCCTCCCCCGCTGGGTGATCTCTGTACATTGCATGGATTGTAACAAACTTTGTACCAAATTCCGACCTTTTGTTATTCTGAAGAAATCTCTGTTTGTTTCTGTCAGGAATGGACTCACCAATGGTGGTGGGACTCACCTGCCTTGTGAGCTGCAGTACCAAGGCTGGCCAGCGGGTGTTCTCAGCAGCCAGAATCTCACTCCTGCAATCAGGCCATCACCTGAGGCTGTGATCAGTGCCTTGGGGTATGTTTCCCATGAGCCCCTGTACCTGCATCCTGCCTGATCCTGCCCGATCCTGATCCTGCTTCTGCTTTGATCCTGACTCTGAACGAACTCCGCCTGTCCTGACCTCGGCTATTCCTGACCACTCTTCCGCTCGCTCCTGGTACCCTGTTTGCCCGTTTGCTACCGACCCGGTCTGCCCGACTACGTTTGATTGTATATATGGTTATCTGTTGGAGGTTGGGTTGTTTGCACTGTGTTATGTTTACCTTGCACTGCGTTTGTGTTGTTTAGTCTTTAAATAAATTGTCTTGTTTACTCTATACCTGAAGCCTGCGTTTCCCTGTGTCAGTCCACACACCTCTGGTCATACCCGAAGCCCTGACATTTTCTCTGTGTCCGTGTGCAGAGTGAATGGGAGCGACTTTATCATTATCAATCAGCTGCTGCCCCTGCAGGGCTCTAATGAGGAAAGTGGCAGGGTCTGCATCCCTTTAGACGTGATGTCCTATTGGGAATCTCACCAAAAATGAAAATTTTTTTGCAGGGGATGCCCAAATTCTGACTTGTTCATTGATCAAAAAATCAGAGTCTAGCATTCAGTCAATGACACTCCTGGGATATGGATCTGGTTAGGTAAGTAGCAGAGGGGGTTGTTCATCAGTTTCAGCTGCTTTGGTGTTAATGAAATTACCAACAGGTGCTCTAGATGGGCAATAATGAGACAACCCCCAAAACAGGAATGGTTTTACAGGTGGAGGCCACTGACATTTTTTTCCGACTCCTCTTTTCTGAATGTTTTTCACTCGTTTTGCATTTGGCTCGGATCAGTGTCACTACTGGTAGCTTGAGGCCATACCTGGACCCTACAGAGGTTGCACAGGCAGTCCAACTCCTCAAGGATGGCACATCAATACGTACCATTGCCAGAAGGTTTGCTGTGTCTCCCAGCACAGTCTCAAGAACATGAGACTCCAGGAGACAGGCAGTTCCTCTAGGAGAGCTGGGGCTGTAGAAGGTCCTTAACCCATCAGCAGGACCGGTATCTGCTCCTTTGTGCAAGGAGGAACAGGATGAGCCCTGCCAGAGCCCTACAGAATGACCTCCAGCAGGCCACTGGTGTGAATGTCTCTGACCAAACAATCAGAAACAGAGTTCATGAGGGTGGCCTGAGGGCCCGACGTCCTCTAGTGGGCCCTGTGCTCACTGCCCGGCACCATAGAGCTGGATTGGCATTTTCCATTGAACCCCAGAATTTGCCCCTGAGCACACGTGACAGATGTGAAAGGGTCTGGTGAAGCCGTGGAGAACGTTCTGCTGCCTGTAACATGGTTCAGCATGACCGTAGGTGGTGGGTCAGTGATGGTCGGGGGAGGCATATCCATGGAGGGACACACTGACCTCTACAGGCTAGACAATGGCCCCCAGACTGCCATTAGGTATGGGGATGAAATCCTTGGACCCATTGTCAGACCCTACACTGGTGCAGGGGGTCCTGGGTTCCTCCTGGTGCGGTGGGTCCTGGGTTCCTCCTGGTGCGGTGGGTCCTGGGTTCCTCCTGGTGCGGTGGGTCCTGGGTTCCTCCTGGTGCGGTGGGTCCTGGGTTTCTCCTGGTGCCGTGGGTCCTGGGTTCCTCCTGGTGCCGTGGGTCCTGGGTTCCTCCTGGTGCCGTGGGTCCTGGGTTCCTCCTGGTGCCGTGGGTCCTGGGTTCCTCCTGGTGCCGTGGGTCCTGGGTTCCTCCTGGTGCCGTGGGTCCTGGGTTCCTCCTGGTGCAGTGGGTCCTGGGTTCCTCCTGGTGCAGTGGGTCCTGGGTTCCTCCTGGTGCAGTGGGTCCTGGGTTCCTCCTGGTGCAGGGGGTCCTGGGCTCCTCCTGGTGCAGGACAATGCCCGGCCTCATGTGGGGAGAGTATGCAGGCAGTTCCGGGAGGTTTAAAGAATTGATACCATTGAATAGCTCCCACGCTCACCTGACCTAAATCCAATAGAACCCCTCTGGGATGTCATGTTTCGGTCCATCTGATGCCTCCAGGTTGCACCTCAGACTGTCCAAGAGCTCAGTGATGCCCTGGTCCAGATCTGGGAGGAAATCCTCCAGGACACCATCTGTGGTATCATTAGGAGCCTCCCCCGACGTTGTCAGGCACGCATACAAACATGTGGGGGCCACACAGACTACTGAGGACCATTCTGAGTTGCTGCAATGACATTTCAGCACAATGGACTTGCTTGCGGCATCATTTCTTCACTTTGATTTTTGGGGTGTCTTTGAATTCAGTCCTCTGTAGGTCGATCATTTCCATCAAACGATGGGGCGTCCTTACGTTCCTCACCCATCCCCCGTCCATGTCAGTATAGAGATCCAGCAGGAGATTCGTCCCCATTGAGACCTGATGGGATTTCTTTAATTTTTCAAGCCGTGTATATGCCATATTATTATTTTTTTTAATTTGATATTTTTTTTCCCACAAAACTGGAGTTACCCTTTAAGTAAAGAAACATTGTATTCTCTCCAGTTTCCACCTTCAAGGAGGGGCTGAGGGTTTCCCGAGTGAACAACCCGCTCAATGACAGAGGTTGAAGCGGAACTAAACTCTCTCAATCAGCATGAACTATTTGTAATTCCTATTCTGCCAGCATTAGTGCAGCGATAGGAAGGGAGATTATATATACTTGTTTTAACCACTTGACTTCTGGAAGATTTTGCCCCCTCCATGACCAGGCTATTTTATTTGCTATTCAGCACTGCACTGCTTTAACTGGCAATTGCTTGTGCTCAGCGTTACGCAATGCTGTACCCTTCTACAGTTGTGTTCAAAATACTAGCAGTCAGACATCACTAACCGGATCAATCGCTGTTTTTGGTGGAAATGATATTTCTACATGGCACATAATTTCCTAGCAGGTGTAGTAGAGTCATAGAAATCCAACAGACCCAACAGTCATGACATGCATGCTGCTGATTCTGTGTCATTGAATCACTCACTGAAAGGGGCGTGTTCACAATAATAGCCGTGTGGAGTTCTATTAGTGAGGTCATTCATTCTTTGATAAACAGGCGGCAATTATTGCCCTTATTTAAGGAAGGAAGGCAGCAAATGTTGGACATGCCGGTTACAGTGCATTTCTCTCTGAAATTCTGAGGAAAATGGGTCGTTCCAGACATTGTTCAGAAGAACGGCGTACCTTGATTAAAAGGTTGATTGGAGAGGGGAAAACATATAAAGAAGTGCAGAAAATGATCGGCTGCTCAGCTAAAATGATCGCAAATGCTTTAAAATGGCAACCAAAACCTGAAAGACGCGGAAGAAAGCGAAAAACTACCATTGGAATGGATAGAAGAATAGCCAAAATGGCGCGGACTCAGCCAACAATCAGCTCCAGGAAGATGAAAGAAGGTGTGACGTTCCCTGTGAGGACTCAGCCAACAATCAGCTCCAGGAAGATGAAAGAAGGTGTGACGTTCCCTGTGAGGACTGTTACAATTAGAAGACGCCGATGTGAAGCCAAGCTATCTGCAAGAAGTCCCCGCAAAGTCCCACTGTTGGAGAAAAGACGTGTGCTGAAGAGGTTACAATCTGCCAAAGAGCACATTGACCGGCCTAAAGAGAAATGGCCCAACATTTTGTGGACTGATGAAAGTAAGATTGTTCTTTTTGGGTCTAGTGGGCGGAGACAGTTTGTCAGACGACCCCCAAACACTGAATTCAAGCCACAGTACATTGTGAAGACCGTGAAGCATGGCGGTGCAAGCATCATGATATGGGGATGTTTCTCATACTACGGTGTTGGGCCTATTTATCGCATACCAGGGATCATGGATCAGTTTGAATACATCAGAATACTTGAAGAGGTCATGCTGCCTTATGCTGAAGAGGAAATGCCCTTGAAATGGGTGTTCCAACAAGACAACGACCCCAAACACACCAGTAAACGTGCAACATCTTGGTTCCAGACCAACAAGATGGACGTTATGGAGTGGCCAGCCCAATCCCCGGATCTTCATCCAATAGAAAACTTGTGGGGTGACATCAAAAATGCCGTTTCTGAGGCAAAACCAAGAAATAGAGAAGAACTGTGGAATGTGGTCCAATCATCCTGGGCTGGAATACCTGATCACAGGGGCCAGAAGTTGGGGGACTCCATGCAACACAGATGTACAGCAGTTCTCAGAAACAGTGCGACTACAACCAAATATTCATGAAGTCATTCAAAGGAAAGCAAAATCTTCAAACATTTCTCAGTTTATATAGTGAATGTTTGAGTTTGGAAAGAAGAATACACACAGTGCGATTTTTTTTGAACCGTCTAATATTCACTTTTCTTCCATTTTTTTAGAGGAACAACACAAATTTGATGTATTTTTCTTCATGTTGTGATTTGGAATAGAATGTGTCGTGTTCCCAATGCATTTGTGTGGATGGAAATAAAAGGATTAGAAGGATTTTCAGCTTTAGTCACTTTTTTCAACACACTGATATTATTTGGAACACAACTGTATATAATTTTTTTTCACACAAATGGAGCTTTTAGTGGTATTTGATCACCATTGGGGGTTTTTATTATTTTTGCTAAATAAACTAAAAAGGAGCATACATTGTGAAAGCCTTAGAAAATTTTGAGAAAAAAGAGAAAAGAAAAAAATCTTTCTTCATAAATTTAAGCCAAAATGTATTCTGCTCCATTGCTGTGGTAAAAAATAATCCAAATCAGTGTTAGTTATGTAGTCTGTAGGGAAGATATACCCAAACTATGGGACATATATCAGAAAATCAATCAATTTGATGGCCGATCCTATTTCTTGAGGCCCTAAAATATCAGGACAATACAAATCCCCCCCAAATGTCAGGACAGTACAAACCCCCCAAATGTCAGGACAGTACAAATCCCCCCCAAATGTCAGGACAGTACAAATATCCCCCAAATGTCAGGACGGTACAAATCCCCCCAAATGTCAGGACGGTACAAATACCCCCCAAATGTCAGGACGGTACAAATCCCCCCAAATGTCAGGATAGTGCAAATCCCCCCAAATGTCAGGACGGTACAAATTCCCCCAAATGTCAGGATAGTGCAAATCCCCCCAAATGTCAGGACGGTACAAATACCCCCCAAATGTCAGGACGGTACAAATCCCCCCAAATGTCAGGACGGTACAAATCCCCCCAAATGTCAGGACGGTACAAATCCCCCCAAATGTCAAGACGGTACAAATTCCCCCAAATGTCAGGACGGTACAAATCCCCCCAAATGTCAGGACGGTACAAATCCCCCCGAATGTCAGGATGGTACAAATCCCCCCGAATGTCAGGACGGTACAAATCACCCCAAATGTCAGGACGGTACAAATCCCCCCAAATGTCGGGACGGTACAAATCCCCCCAAATGTCGGGACGGTACAAATCCCCCCAAATGTCAGGACAGTACAGCCAGTAAACCCCCCCAGCACGTTCTTCTCGGTGCACATAGACTGTAATTAGTGTTTTTTGTCTAGTGGGTTTTTAATGCAGTTTTTTAGCTGTAAAAAATGGTGAAACTTGGTAAATCGCAGTAAACCACTGCAAACCGGCATTTTTTTACCTTTGTTTGACCTAAAAAATATTTTTTTTGGTAAAAAATAAAAATAAACTAAAAAACACAAACGCAGAAAAAATGCTAATGCAAAAACTAAAAAAAGATGAACAACTCATGTTTTTAACGTGACTTTACACCTCTAACTCTACCAGCGTTATCAAAACACCAAGTGTGGGAGGAGCCTTTTGAGCAACAAACATCCAAAAAAAAACGTTTTACGGCATTTTGCGGTGTTTTTCATCGTTTGAGCGTTTTTAAAAAACTCCTCTAGAAACCCGCTAGTTCTGGGGTTTTTTTCCAGCCAAAAACGTCCGAGCCAGAAAAAGTTGATCCCAGTCTATGTGTGTATGGACACCTAGGAGAACATGCTGGGGAGGTTTATTGGCTGTAGAAAAAAAAAAATCATCAAAAACAGCGGCTGTAAAAACGTCCCGTGTGCAGGAGGACTCAGTATTAGGACCACAGGAGCAGGACTGAAGACCGTTCAGCAAAGAGCTGCAGAGTTCAGGTTTAAAAAGCCTGCTTGGTGGCAGTGGACGTGCGCACATATCTGCGTGTGCGCGTACGTGCACCTAAGGAATGCGGTTAGACTTCTATGGCACGATGTTCCTGACAAAAGGCCACATGTCGCTGAGGATCTCAGGAGCTGGGCCATCACGTATCCCTTCCTGCACAAGAAGGATGAGCCCTGGAGCCCGGAGTCCCGAGCAGCACACGCTGTACTCATCATACGATAATTGCATTAATAATAGACTATATCATGTGACTGGATACCATTGGATGAATAACGGATGACGATCGTCGGCCTATGGTGTCCGACTCACCGACTTATGTAAACTATATTGTCTGGTCTGCAGTTTCTGGAACGGTCCCTAGCAGGGTCAGACTGACAACTCATGGGGCCCCCGGGCAATAGGGGATCATGGGGCCCCAGTGTCCTTGCCCAAACTCAAAAAAGCCTATGAAAAAGGTACCAGGGGCAACTCATGGGGCCCCCTACTGACCCCGGGCCCTCGGGGAGCGCCCTAGTTTCCAAATGGTCAGTCCGCCCCTGGTCCCTTGTATGCATTTGTAAAGCTTGCAAATATAAAAAAACCCCACAGAATAGAATAGAAAAACAATAGAATAGAATAAAATAAAAAAAGATAATTACTGTCTTCCGAAACTCGAATTTCGAATAGAATGGATTCAAATTCAAATAGAAAACATTAGAAGAGGATGGAATAGAATGATGGAATAGAATAGAAAAGAATAGAATAGAAAAGAATAGAATACTTTACAAAGCAATAAAAAATGTTGCTGTGCTATGGTGCGAGTAGTGATCAAAGGCACAGTGAAAATTTTGCTGGAAAAAAAAAAGAAAATTTCCAATATAGTCGTGCAACTCTTCATATAGCCCGTATAACGTCAAACTCACATATGGAATTTGGATCGTAATATTGGAATTATTTCTGAAACCGTTAGAGTTATTTTCGAATCTGTTAAAAATTTAGAATTTGGTCGAATTCGAATAAACCAAACTAATTTTGAAAACAAATTTAATGAATTCAATGAAAACAGAATTAGTCAAATAACGAATCGAAACAAAAAACCTATTTTTTCGTTTTGCACATGTCCAGCCTCCAGGAACACTTCCTCAAAGGGGCAGAAGCCCCTGAGGCTGGAAACATCCTCGGCAAAACAAGACCAGACCCAAGACTATTTATGTTCTCCTCAACCACCTACTGGGCACACCTCCGCAGGGATTGGTGCAGCACAATAAATATTCAAGCTGCCCATTTGACTCTCCCAGCCAGGGGCAGACTGACCATTTGGGAACTCGGGCACTGCCCGAGGGCCCGGGGTCAGTAGGGGGCCCCATGAGATGCCCCTGGTACCTTTCATAGGCTTTTTTGGGTGTGCTTTAAGTGTAGGCGGGGACATAGGGGCTACATGATTCCCTATTGCGCGGGGGCCCCATGAGTTGTCAGTCCGCCCCTGCTCCCAACCTTCTATGCTCGGGAAGCCTCCAGAATGCAGGTGGACAGCGATCAAACCTGCAGTCTGTGAGATCTAGAACAGCCCAGAGAAGTCAACAGCTGCTCCAATGAAGACAGAGGAGCCAAAAAGAATGACATTTACCGATCAACCTAACAACCTACCTGGGAGGTGCTACAATAAGATCTTAATTGCTCATCTGCTGGCCTTCTTCTGAAAATTCTGTTTACCTGGCTGTAATGTTTTCGGAGTCACCGACCCGCTACTAACACACAGACTAGGTAAAGGGTGAAGTCAGAGCTCTTGCTCTACGTATTGGTTCTAGGTCGGTGACCTAAAAGACATGAAAACCATTGGACAGCCAGGCAGCTAGGCCTTTCGGAAGAAGATGTAGGCAGAAAATTGGCTGAGGAACCCGAGGAACGATGGTATCGCTTCTGTAGCTGTACTGGGAGGCGATATAGAGATTCTACGATCGCTAAGTCACGCCCCCCCCTTTGCTTTCAGTAGTACTGTAAACAAGGTGGTCACAGAACCAAGGCCTATTATTGGTGCTAAGGAAGCTCAGCATAGGACTAAGGTGTCCTCTCCAACCCAGTGGAATAAAGTCACAAGCTCAAGGACAGATAAAATCGATTGGGTCTGATGATCATGACATGATCTGAGGAAGGGGCAAGATCCTGAGACATGTTATCATGATAATCGGATTCTCTCCTTTGGTTTGACATGTTTTGAGTGCTCTCCTAGGCTTCCAGTTTGACCTCACCAGCCGTTGTTAGGGCGGTCTTTCTCCAAGTGTCTGACATTACATCCAGGTCTGGGATACGTGACTTCTGGTGGGTGCGCCATCTTAGTGATTCCAGAGGCCACCATCCACACACCCTTCCCTCTGTCCTGAGGCTCCTGGGCTGAGCAACCTACCAGGATCATGTGTCATCCTCCAGCTTCTGAGAATATGTGTTTCTCCTCTCCACTGGCTTGGTGATGTATCAGTCTTGGCACTCCCACATGTCATGCTTTTTAACCCAACATTGGATGGAATTCCAGTTTTATCTGTGACTGGGCTTGTGACTTTATTGACTTCCCCCTTATGTATTATACATGGAGATCATATCCCCCCTTATGTATTATACATGGTGATCATATCCCCCCTTATGTATTATACATGGAGATCATATCCCCCCTTATGTATTATACATGATGATCATATCCCCCTTATGTATTATACATGGAGATCATATCCCCCTTATGTATTATACATGGAGATCATATCCCCCCTTATGTATTATACATGGAGATCATATCCCCCCTTATGTATTATACATGGAGATCATATCCCCCCTTATGTATTATACATGATGATCATATCCCCCTTATGTATTATACATGGAGATCATATCCCCCTTATGTATTATACATGGAGATCATATCCCCCCTTATGTATTATACATGGAGATCATATCCCCCCTTATGTATTATACATGGAGATCATATCCCCCCTTATGTATTATACATGGAGATCATACCCCCCCTTATGTATTATACATGGAGATCATATCCCCCCTTATGTATTATACATGGAGATCATATTCCCCCTTATGTATTATACATAGAGATCATATCCCCCCCTTATGTATTATACATGGAGATCATATCCCCCCTTATGTATTATACATGGAGATCATATCCCCCCTTATGTATTATACATGGAGATCATATCCCCCCCTTATGTATTATACATGGAGATCATATCTCCCCTTATGTATTATACATGGTGATCATATCCCCCCTTATGTATTATACATGGAGATCATATCCCCCCTTATGTATTATACATGGAGATCATATCCCCCCTTATGTATTATACATGGAGATCATATCCCCCTTATGTATTATACATGGAGATCATATCCCCCCTTATGTATTATACATGGAGATCATATCCCCCCTTATGTATTATACATGGAGATCATATCCCCCCTTATGTATTATACATGGAGATCATATCCCCCCTTATGTATTATACATGGAGATCATACCCCCCCTTATGTATTATACATGGAGATCATACCCCCCTTATGTATTATACATGGAGATCATATCCCCCTTATGTATTATACATGGAGATCATATCCCCCCTTATGTATTATACATGGAGATCATATCCCCCCTTATGTATTATACATGGAGATCATATCCCCCCTTATGTATTATACATGGAGATCATATCCCCCCTTATGTATTATACATGGAGATCATACCCCCCCTTATGTATTATACGTGGAGATCATATCCCCCCTTATGTATTATACGTGGAGATCATATCCCCCTTATGTATTATACGTGGTGATCATATCCCCCCTTATGTATTATACTTGGAGATCATATCCCCCCTTATGTATTATACATGGAGATCATATCCCCCCTTATGTATTATACATGGAGATCATATCCCCCCTTATGTATTATACATGGAGATCATATCCCCCCTTATGTATTATACATGGAGATCATATCCCCCCTTATGTATTATACATGGAGATCATATCCCCCTTATGTATTATACATGGAGATCATATCCCCCCCTTATGTATTATACATGGAGATCATATCCCCCCTTATGTATTATACATGGAGATCATATCCCCCCTTATGTATTATACATGGAGATCATATCCCCCCCTTATGTATTATACATGGAGATCATATCCCCCCTTATGTATTATACATGGTGTGGCACCACCCTGCTGAAAATATTTATTTTCAGCAGGGTGGTACCACAACGCGTACTGCCAATGATCCAGTGGAAGTTCTTCAAAAGATGTTCCCTGGGCACCTCATTTCACGTTTCAGCGATGTGCCATGACCCCCACAGTCTCCTGACTTGTCATGTGACATCCTCCTTATCAACTGATGATGCCATTCGTTGTCAGGACACTGGCAGCTCGAAGTTCAATGAAAACCTGGGCTTTGTGTAACAAAAAGGCAGGATTGTTCTACCCGCTGACTTGTATACAAGTTTTGGGCAATTTTTAGACATTTTGCCAAGGCACCCCTGAAGAGACCTCAAGGCACCCCAGAGTGCCTGGGCACCTAGATTAACAGGCTGATTTAAATGACGACCGTCCTCTTCAATGCAGCTTTGCTTGAAATTGTCAATCACTCGGGCCATCAGCTGTTGATCGATCGTAAGCACTTCTATTCATTCAAATTATGGGGTTCATGAGTGTACCCGCAGCTCTTATAAATTATGTCCATAATTTTACAGTTTTTCTCAGGACTGTCCATAATTTTACAGTTTTTCTCAGGACTGTCCATAATTTTAAAGGGTTCCTCAGGACTGTCCATAATTTTAAAGGGTTCCTCAGGACTGTCCATAATTTTAAAGTGTGCCTCAGGACTTTCCATAATTTTAAAGTGTGCCTCAGGACTGTCCATAATTTTAAAGGGTGCATCGGGACTGTCCATCATTTTAAAGGGTGCCTCAGGACTGTCCATAATTTTAAAGGGTGCCTCGGGACTGTCCATAATTTTAAAATGGCACCCCATTCTAAAATGTGAAAAACTATTTGAACGCAGCAACACCCACACACGTAGGACACCCAACATTAGGCAATTTATTCTTCCAGAGCAAAAACACTTTTTCACCCTGGTACTGACTAGTATTCCTATGTTTCTCTTCCCCCTCAGTTTTTCTCCATCACTGACCTAATGTGACCCCAGCACTGATGGGGTGGATCAAACTAGGATGCTGTGTAGACAGCTGACATCCTCCTTATCAACTGATGATGCCATTGGTTGTCCATTGGACACCAGCAGCTAGAAGGTCATAATGGTGCACAATGAAAACCTGGGCTTTGTGTAACAAAAAGGCAGGACTGTTCCACCCGCTGGATTGTATACAAGTTTTGGGCAATTTTTAGACATTTTGCCAAGGAGACCTCAAGGCACCCCAGGGTGCCTGGGCACCCAGGTTAAGAGGCTGATTTAGATGATGACCATCCTCTTGAATGCAGCTTTGCTTGAAATTGTCCATCACTCGGGCCTTCAGCTGTTGATCGATCGTAAGCACTTCAATTCATTCAAATTACGGGGTTTATGAGTGTACCCATGGCTCTTTTAAATTATGTCCATAATTTTACAGTTTTTCTCAGGACTGTCCATAATTTTAAAGGGTTCCTCAAGCCTGCTCATAGTTTTAAAGGGTGCATTAGGACTGTCCATAATTTTAAAGGGTGCCTCGGGACTGTCCATAATTTTAAAGGGTGCATTAGGACTGTCCATAATTTTAAAGGGTGCCTCGGGACTCTCCATAATTTTAAAGGGTGCCTCGGGACTGTCCATAATTTTAAAGGGTGCCTCGGGACTCTCCATAATTTTAAAGGGTGCCTCGGGACTGTCCATAATTTTAAAGGGTGCCTCAAGACTGTCCATAATTTTAAAGGGTGCCTCAAGACTGTCCATAATTTTAAAGGGTGCCTCAAGACTGTCCATAATTTTAAAGGGTTCCTCAAGACTGTCCATAATTTTAAAGGGTGCCTCAAGCCTGTCCATAGTTTTAAAGGGTGCCTCGGGACTATCCATAATTTTAAAGGGTGCCTCGGGACTGTCCATAATTTTAAAGGGTGCCTCAAGACTGTCCATAATTTTAAAGGGTGCCTCGGGACTGTCCATAATTTTAAAGGGTGCCTTGATTAAAAAAAGGTTTAGAAACACTGGTCTAAATGACATAATTTTTCATCAATGAATAAGTACCGTATTTTTCGCACCATAAGACGCACTTTTTTCCCCCCCAAAAAGGGGGGAAAATGTCAGTGCGTCTTATGGAGCGAATATAAAGCGGCCGGTCCGGTATTTTTGCGGCCACCATGTCAGAATACCGGGCCGGCCGCTCAGCTGTTCTCTCCTGCAGGGCCTTACCTGTTCCTCGCTCCAGCGCTGCACAGTCTTCCCGCGCTGGCTTCTGTGACAGTCGGGTGCCCACTGCGCATGTGCTGCGCTTTGTGAATGATCCGGTGTCTTCTGGGATACATGAAAGGTCCCAGAAGGCGCCGGGCCATTCACAAAGCGAAGCGCTTCTCGCACCTGTGCAGTGGGCACCCGGCTGTCACAGAAGCCGGCCCGGGAAGAAGAGGGAAGGCAACTCCACGGAAGTGGGAGCGGGTACCTGTCAAATTCAGGTACCCGCTCCCCCTCCCTCCCCAAAGGTCAGCAGTCTCTGGTCATCCCCTTCACTGTCTGCAGTCTCTGGTCATCCCCTGTACTGTCTGCAGTCTCTGGTCATCCCTGTACTGTGTCCGCAGTCTCTGGTCATCCCTGTACTATGTCTGCAGTCTCTGGTCATCTCCTGTACTGTGTCCGCAGTCTCTGGTCATCCCCTGTACTATGTCCGCAGTCTCTGGTCATCCCCTGTACTGTCTGCAGTCTCTGGTCATCTCCTGTACTGTGTCCGCAGTCTCTGGTCATCTCCTGTACTGTGTCCGCAGTCTCTGGTCATCTCCTGTACTGTGTCCGCAGTCTCTGGTCATCTCCTGTACTATGTCCGCAGTCTCTGATCATCTCCTGTACTGTCCGCAGTCTCTGGTCATCTCCTGTACTGTGTCCGCAGTCTCTGGTCATCTCCTGTACTGTGTCCGCAGTCTCTGGTCATCTCCTGTACTGTGTCCGCAGTCTCTGGTCATCTCCTGTACTGTGTCCGCAGTCTCTGATCATCTCCTGTACTGTGTCCGCAGTCTCTGGTCATCTCCTGTACTGTGTCCGCAGTCTCTGGTCATCTCCTGTACTGTGTCCGCAGTCTCTGGTCATCCCCTGTACTGTGTCTGCAGTCCATTGGTTCAGAATATTTTTTTTCTTGTTTTTCACCTCTAAAACCTAGGTGCGTCTTATGGTCAGGTGCGTCTTATGGACCAAAAATACGGTAATTCAAATGGCATGTCTTGTTTTTGTAGAAATAAATACATTTCGAGATCAAAATCAATGGAGTACGGCTTTTTAAAAACCGTCTGACTCCCGTCGGTCACCCTGTAGTATAACGGGTTCCTTCTGTTTCCAAAATCTTGCACCATCCGGCCCTCTGTAGACAGGCTGAAGTAGAAGAGGAAAGCCCCAGACTCTTCCCAACCCACAAAAGGGGATTAAAGCCGAGCGGCCACAATGCAGACACGTTAGCCGAAAAAAAAATTGAAATCTTCGCAATTCCGTCTTAGCTGGGAAACCTGACCGCAAAACCCAATAAAAGCGGTTCCTTCTGAAAAAAATATTATCTAAAGAGCAGAAATGTTGAGCGAGCGTCTCAGAGCCTGGCTCTAATCCACCAAGACCAAATCCATCCCGCTGAAGGAAAACAGTCCATTTTTAAATAGCGTGCGCGGTTCCCCGCAGCCAACATAACAAAGCATTCAATATGATTCTCCTCAACAACAGACAAGGAAATATAAAAACGGCGGAAGGCGAAGTCATAGAACGGTGTAGCATTCTATAACCCTGCCTTTCTCATCTGTAAATACACCCAACCAAAAAATCCAAGGCGAGGTGCCATCTCCTACCTGCCTCAGTCACCGCCAAGAGCACATCCCAAGTAGATTGTAGTTTCGGTGATGGAAACCCTCATTCGCCCTTTCGGAAAGCTCTGCCACTTGTTCATTGCTTTATGAATTGCCGTTGCCAGCTACAATAAAAAAGAAGGTATTGTTTCAATGCGGGATATATAAAAAACCTTTGAGTGCCGAGCCTCGGAGGCAACCTTTACCTGCGCGGGATTGGATGAGCGGGGAGGGGAAGAGTGTCTCTAAATGTCCTGGTGTCACCGTAATCCGCCTTTAATGTATGGCTTAATTTCCTCCCGCATTAGACACTTGATAAAAACGAGAGGGTTGTCAGTTTTCCATTGCCTGGTTTTATAAGCGTTATAAAGCAAGAACCACAATGCTTTGCAGGCAGCCGTTGGCTTGGACAGCTACCTGTGAAACAACTTTATCACTTCCTGGACGACAAACAAATTGCAAATAGTGATTAAGCCATAAAGTTACAACAACATTAAAATATAATGAGAGGTTATTGGAAAGGCTGTTAAAGCAGCAGCTGCGAGGCTGGAAGTTTCTTTCCTGACACTTATACTGCTACGTGGACAGGGCTGCGCGTGTCTGCAGATCCTTATCTCGCAGATATTTTTTTTATTTCGCCGAGATATGGGCTCGGTGGTGGAAGGACGCCGTATTTCTAAAGTTATCTTGATGCCCTGCCGCTCGTAAACCTTAACGGGGGGATCGCGTGCATTATGCAAGAGCGCAAGCGTGATGGACCGCCGCGTTTATGGATATATCTTGTGAGAGCGCGAGGCCCGGCCACCGCGAAAATGATTGGAAGGAGGACGCGGGGTTCGCACGTGTGCGGGGTGTGGGACTTCGGAGGATTGATTATGAGCAGGTCCGGACCGGGACACAAAATAGGCCCGGGCATTTCAGACTGAGAAGCCAATATTTCCAGGGACTGGGGGGGGGGGGGGGGATCAGGTATTTGTGGGGTGGTTGGTGACGGGATAGTCATGGAGTCGGTCCTCTGCACTGCAATGTAAAGGGGGACTGCATTGTAAAGGGGCCAAACAATCACAGCCCCCATTACAGTGCCCCTAGCAATCACAGCCCCCATCACAGTGCCCCTCACAATCACAGCCCCCCATCACAGTGCCCCTAGCAATCACAGCCCCCCATTACAGTGCCCCTAGCAATCACAGCCCCGTCACAGTCCCCCTATCAATCACAGCCCCCATCACAGTGCCCCTAACAATCACGGCCCCCCATCACAGTGCCCCTAGCAATCACAGCCCCCCATCAGAGCCCCCCTAGCAATAACAGTCCCCACCACAGCGCCCCTAGCAATCACAGCCCCCATCACAGTCCCCCTAGCAATCATAGCCCCCCATCAGAGCCCCCCTAGAAATAACAGCCCCCCATCACAGTCCCCCTAACAATCACAGTCCCCCATCGCAGAGCCCCTAGCAATCACAGCCCCCCATCAGAGCCCCCTTAACAATAACAGCCCCCTATCACAGTCCCCCTAGCAATCACAGCAGCCCATCACAGTGCCCCTAGCAATCACAGCCCCCCATCAGAGCCCCCCTAGCAATAACAGCCCCCTATCACAGTCCCCCTAGCAATCACAGCACCCCATCACAGTACCCCTAGCAATCACAGCCCCCCATCAGAGCCCCCTTAACAATAACAGCCCCCTATCACAGTCCCCCTAGCAATCACAGCACCCCATCACAGTCCCCCTAGCAATCACAGCACCCCATCACAGTCCCCCTAGCAATCACAGCCCCCCATCAGAGCCCCCCTAGCAATAACAGCCCCCTATCACAGTCCCCCTAGCAATCACAGCACCCCATCACAGTGCCCCTAACAATCACAGTCCCCCATTGCAGTGCCCCTAGCAATCACAGCCCCCCTAGCAATCACAGCCCCCCATCACAGTGCCCCTAGCAGTCACAGCCCCACTTCATAGTTCTCCTAGCAATCACAGCCCCCCATCACAGTGCCCCTAGCAATCACAGCCCCACTAGCAATCATAGCTCCCCATCACAGTGCCCCTAGCAATCATAGCCCCACTTCATAGTTCTCCTAGCAATCACAGCTCCCCATCACAGTGCCCCTAGCAATCATAGCCCCCTTAACAATCACAGCCCCCCATCACAGTGCCCCTAGCAATCACAGCCCCACTAGCAATCACAGCTCCCCATCACAGTGCCCCTAGCAATCATAGCCCCACTTCATAGTTCTCCTAGCAATCACAGCTCCCCATCACAGTGCCCCTAGCAATCATAGCCCCCTTAACAATCACAGCCCCCCATCACAGTGCCCCTAGCAATCACAGCCCCACTAGCAATCACAGCTCCCCATCACAGTGCCCCTAGCAATCATAGCCCCCTTAACAATCACAGCCCCCCATCACAGTGCCCCTAGCAATCACAACATCCCATCACAGTGCCCCTAACAAACACAGCCCCTTATCACAGTGCCCCTTGCAGTCATGTTTCCCCCCCATCATCCTCTCCATGTGAACTCCACCTCTAACTCTAGGCCTACATAGCATCCAGGAAGGCCTATCTTGTCCTAGAGGGGCCAAACCCAAAGTCTCCTTCTAGTGCTGTCATCCTCTCCACCTGAACTCCACAGCACAATATACACTCAGTGGCCACTTTATTAGGTCCACCTGTTCAATTGCTTGGTAACACAAATTGCTAATCAACAAATCACATGGCAGCAACTCAATGCATTTAGGCATCTAGACGTGGTGAAGACGACTTGCTGAAGTCCAAACTGAGCATCAGAATGGGGAAGAAAGGGGATTTAAGTGACTTTGAACGTGGCATGGTTTTTGGTGCCAGACAGGATGGTCTAAATACTTCAAAAACTGCTGATCTACTGGGATTTTCACGCACAACCATCTCTAAGGTTTACAGAGAATGGTCCGAAAAAGAGAAAATATCCAGGGAGCGGCAGTTGTGTGGAGGAAAATGCCTTGTTGAGGTCAGAGGAGAATGGGCAGACTGGTTCCAGATGATAGAAAGACAACAGTAACTCCAAAAACCACTCTTCACAACCAAGGTATGAAGAATACAATCTCTTAACACACAGCACATTGAACCTTGAAGCAGATGGGCTACAGCAGCAAAAGACCACACTGGGTGCCACTCCTGTCAGCTAAGAACAGGAAACAATTCGCACAGGCTCAATGGTTCAGGCCAGTGGTGGGGGTGACATGGTGTGGTGGATTCATCCTGCCTTGTATCAATGGTTCAGGCTGGTGGTGGTGGCGTCATGGTGTGGTGGATCCATCCTGCCTTGTATCAATGGTTCAGGCTGGTGGTGGTGGTGTCATGGTGTGGTGGATCCATCATGCCTTGTATCAACGGTTCAGGCTGGTGGTGGTGGTGTCATGGTGTGCTGGATCCATCCTGCCTTGTATCCATGGTTCAGGCTGGTGGTGGTGGTGTCATGGTGTGGTGGATCCATCCTGCCTTGTATCAACGGTTCAGGCTGGTGGTGACATGGTGTAGGGGATCCATCCTGCCTTGTATCAATGGTTCAGGCTTGTAGTGGTGGCGTCATGGTGTGGGGGATCCATCATGCCTTGTATCAACGGTTCAGGCTGGTGGTGGTGGTGTCATGGTGTGCTGGATCCATCCTGCCTTGTAGCCATGGTTCAGGCTGGTGGTGGTGGTGTCATGGTGTGGTGGATCCATCCTGCCTTGTATCAACGGTTCAGGCTGGTGGTGACATGGTGTGGGGGATCCATCCTGCCTTGTATCAATGGTTCAGGCTTGTAGTGGTGGCGTCATGGTGTGGGGGATCCATCCTGCCTTGTATCAATGGTTCAGGCTGGTGGTGGTGGCGTCATGGTGTGGGGGATCCATCTTGCCTTGTATTAATGGTTCAGGCTGGTGGTGGTGGTGTCATGGTGTGGTGGATCCATCTTGCCTTGTATCAACGGTTCAGGCTGGTGGTGGTGGCATCATGGTGTGGGGGATCCATCTTGCCTTGTATTAATGGTTCAGGCTGGTAGTGATGGTGTCATGGTGTGGGGGAGATTTTCTTGGCACTAGCAAGGTGGACCTAATAAAGTGGCCGGTGAGTGTATCACACCAAAATAAGACCAACCTAACACCTCCTTACATGGGGACTACATACAATGTTAGCTGTAGGCCTACTAATGTCTTAAGCAGCCCTGTACTGCCATCACACCATTAATGGTAGAGTTGTTTAGATATATTCAGCAATAGAAAGGAATGATAGCAGTACCAAAATACCAGAGCCATTTAATAAGGCGGTAATCAAAGTAGACAGAGCGGTGAAAGGGACGTTCGGACATGAAGCCTGGAGTGGAGGGCACAGGTAGGGTCTCTGCACACAAAGCATTGGTAATGAAGACTCCAGTTGATCAGAGAAGCAGCAAGGATGAAATCCCTTGTTTGCCTCTAACTTTCCAAAAATCAATCTTTGCCTGCCATTACTTGACACTTTAATTATATTTAAGGACATCATTTATGTTAAGGAAGAACTTCACAGAATGGTCTCAGAACCCTTTGTTAGCAGTTGCAGCACACTGGGAAATACTTAGGATGCTGCGAAATTCTCACTCTACTTAACCTGAGCAATGGGGAATGTCTCATGTGCCAAAGTCCCGCTTATAGGCACATTTTCCGGGGATTGCACAACGTGATTTGGACGCTCAAGGCACTCATGCTCTGTATATCAGCTAAAATGCACTAAATTTATAAAACACCGAATGAGTATCAACAAAGCTTGCTTAAAATAACTGAGCTGAAGACCAGGAGGATTTATCTAAAGTAAGATTCAGTCAAAACTAGTAACCCCATCAGAACGATAGGAGGAGGAGGGTTCAGTTCATGCTCTGTGAGGTTCCTATAGCACCCGTGAATATCTTTCTATGGATACTGGGGACCCGAGATGTGGTTCCTGATATCACCAAAGAGCATTATATTCAGTACACATGTAGGACCCATTACCCCCTGGAGGCAGTTAGGAATCCACAAGTAGTTCAGTGGACTGACATTTCACTTCAGGGTTGGATTCTTGACTTTTTTGTGGGGCATGAAAAACTGGGCGCCAGTCACTTATGGAAAGTTGGACCAGATGCAATTTCTCCTGCGCTCTAGGACCCAGGCTGGTGGCAAGTGGATGGAACCAAAACCAGAAGGACGACCACCAGTGTATAAAAGGTTGTGCAGCTCCAAACAAGTCTGGGGAAGCCCGACCAATACTGCAAAGTATAACAAAAAACGAGAAGCGCACCAACTTTGCGCATTACCTCAGTAACCAAAAATGTATTGATAAAGAGCTCTGAAGAAGAAGGCATAGCCTTCGAAACGTGTCAGCTTTACTGAGTGTCTACCCCCATGATGGGATTTGCGCTGGCTCCCTATCTCTGAAGTCTTTCAGAGGACTTACATGCCTGTTTTTATTCGCTGTTTGTGAGTACCATTCCTTTATTAATAAATTTTTGGTTACTGAGGTAATACGCAAGGTTGGTGCGCTTCTCGTTTTTTGTTTCACTTTGCACTTATGGAAAGTTACCAGAGCTCCAGCCTAATTCTTCCCAGATAAATCCTCCAGCCAGGCGGTACAAGCTTTCAGGCCCTTAGTTAGCCTTTGTCAGGAAGATTGTGTACGTGGCTGAGCCTGAAGATATGTGCATGACTTTCTAGAAGACCATGCTCATGGCTGTGCCCAAAGATAAGCGGGCACATAACACAGGGCTGTGCGTATCTCAGCGCGTGCTCGCTAATGAGCATGTGTGAGTGAACACGTATGTTGGGCACTGGCATTTTGGCACTCAGTGGCCTATGTAAAGCTTTACAGAAATTAGGAGAAGTACTGAATGGTTGTCAGCTTCTGTGATCCCTGACCAGTCCTGTTTTGTCATCTGTACCATAAGCCAGGTTACCCTTTGACTCTACCTGATCCTAACCTCTGGTTATCTACCCTGGCTTGTGATCCAACTCTGTCTTCTGTCTGCTGATTTCAAAGCAGTTCTGCCCGTCTGATACTGACCTTGGCCTTGCTTCTGATCCTGATTCAGTTTCCTGAGTCTATACCAGCAATGGGCAAACTACGGCCCGGCGGACCTTTTAATCCGGCCCGCGGAGCGTGATACTGTCAGGATGGCTGTCAGGATGTGTGTAGGCGGGGCAGCGTGACGAATGTGACGGGAGCTAGGCTCCTCTCACAGTCCGCCCTGAAGACCGGAACGGCGCGGGAACACGGCGAGAGGAACGTGCGGAGCAAAGGTAAGTAAATTAATATGGGGAATGAATTACTATATGGGGGATGAATTACTATGGGGGATGAATTACTATATGAGGGATGAATTACTATATGGGGGATGAATTACTATGGGGGATGAATTACTATATGGGGGATGAATTACTATATGGGGGATGAATTACTATGGGGGATGAATTACTATAGGGGGGATGAATTACTATAGGGGGGATGAATTACTATAGGGGGGATGAATTACTATGGGGGATGAATTACTATAGGGGGGATGAATTACTATATGGGGGATGAATTACTATGGGGGCTGAATTACTATATGGGGGATTAATTACTATGGGGAATGAATTACTATATGGGGGATTAATTACTATATGGGGGATGAATTACTATGGGGGGTGAATTACTATATGGGGGATGAATTACTATGGGGGGTGAATTACTATATGGGGGATTAATTACTATGGGGGATGAATTACTATGGGGGATGAATTACTATATGGGGGATTAATTAATATGGGGGATGAATTACTATATTGGTTATGAATTACTATATGGGGGATGAATTACTATAGGGGGGATGAATTACTATAGGGGGGATGAATTACTATATGGGGGATGAATTACTATGGGGAATGAATTACTATATGGGGGATGAATTACTATATGGGGGATGAATTACTATATGGGGGATGAATTACTATGGGGGATGAATTACTATGGGGGATGAATTACTATATGGGGGATTAATTACTATGGGGGATTAATTACTATGGGGGATGAATTACTATGGGGGATGAATTACTATGGGGGATGAATTACTATATGGGGGATGAATTACTATATGGGGGATGAATTACTATATGGGGGATGAATTACTATGCTTACTATGGGGGAATATTACTATACTTACTATGGATGACACATACACATCATTCATCTACTCTTGGTCCGGCCCCCGGGTCCAATATATGAACCCATTGCGGCCCTCAAGTGAAAAAGTTTGCCCACCCCTGGTCTATACCTTTACTAGCTGGTTGTTGCCAATTTCTGCTTGCTCAATTGCCCTCCAGGATCCTTCACCTGCACGTTCCTATCTCAACCACCTGCATGGGCTCCGATCCTGTGTACAGTATTTTTGCATGACCCGGATGATCTTCCACCCAAAAGTCTTGCCCCCCTGCAATTCTGGCAGATAACGCACCACTTCACTCAGAAAATTGTTGCAATGACAAATGTTTCGGCATTCTCATGTTTATTTCTTTGGTTTGTATTGGTATGACACAAAAAAAAGTAGACAAACAAAAAGACAAATCTGACACATTCAACATAAAAGCCCAAAAAATGGACTGGACAAAATTATTGGCACCCTCAATGAAATATTTGGTAGCACACCCCTTGTAAAAAATAAGTGAAATCAATGGCTTCCTGTAACCACCAATGAGTTTCTTCCACCTCTCTACTGGAATTTTGGAGCACCAACTGCTCCAGGTCTCTCAGATTGGAAGGGTTCCTTTTCCCAACTGTTGCTTTGAGATCCGGACTCATTGCTGACCAGTTCAGTCCTCTCCAGCGCTTTGTCTGAAACCATTTCTGGGGGCTTTTTCAAGTGTGCTTTGGGTCATTGTCCTGCTGTAAGACCCATGACCTCTGATGGAAACCCAGCTTTCTGATACTGGGCTCTGCAGCCCCATTCACACCTCAGGGTTTTGTAGCACGAAGCTCAAAGCTCCAAAATGCTTGGGGGGTGGGGGGATCAATATTACTCTATGGATACAGTTCACATCTCCACTCCAAGTTGCCTGAAGCAGAACGCCTGAAGCTCAAAAAAGTTTTGGAGCTATTTTTCAAACTCAAATTGGGCAGATTTGCACATTTTTGTTACGTTTTTATTCCCATAGAAAAGAATAAAAATGCGATTGACGTGGTTTTCTGCTTACATGAAAATTTTTTTTTAAAAAATTAATAATATATGAAAAATAAATGTAAAAACAATACACATATAAATAAAAAATCATGATAAATAAATAAAATTAAAATAATTAACCCCTAACCTTAAACATAATATATATGAAATATATTATTATTATTCACCAGAGCTGCTAATGGTAGAGATGGGCTTTGATGCACATTATTTCCAGGTTGAAGTACTCAGGATCACCCGACAAGGAGGTGAGCAAGCCGGGGTCCAGTGGCAGATACAGCAGGAAGGGATCAAGCAAGAATTGTAGTCAGTAAACAAGCCAAAGGTTGGTAGCAAGTGGTTACAGGTTGGGTTCAAGCAGAAGCGTAGTTGAGGAACAAGCCAAAGGTCGGTAATGAGTGACAAGAGCGAGATATCGAATGGAGAGAACACAATAATCTGGCAAACAGGAAGTGCAAAGGAACGCTTAAACAGGACGTTCATGGAAGGAGCAAAGGAGTTCAAGGTTCACTAAAAACAAGTCAAGATTGTCCTCACCCAAGGTGCAGGGTATAAGCACTAACCGGTGTTCACCAGAGCTGCTAATGGTGGAGATGGGTTTTGATGCATGTTATTACCAGGTCCAAATCCTCAGGATCACCCGACAAGGAGGTGAGCAAGCCAGGGTCCAGTGGCAGATACAGCAGGAAGAGATCAAGCAAGAATTGTAGTCAGTAAACAAGCCAAAGGTTGGTAGCAAGTGGTTACAGGTTGGGTTCAAGCAGAAGCGTAGTTGAGGAACAAGCCAAAGGTCGGTAATGAGTGACAAGAGCGAGATATCGAATGGAGAGAACACAATAATCTGGCAAACAGGAAGTGTAAGGGAACACTTAAACAGGACATACATGGAAGGAGCAAAGGAGTTCAAGGTTCACTAGAAACAAGATACAAGGCAAGATTGTCCTCACCCGAGGTGCAGGGTATAAGCACTAGCCAGTGTGCACCAGAGCTGCTAGTGGTGGAGATAGGTTTTAATGGCCGTTATTACCAGGTTGAAGTCCTCAGGATCACCAATCAAGGAGGTGAGCAAGCTGGAGTCCAGTGGCAGATACAGCAGGAAGAGATCAAGCAAAAATTGTAGTCAGTAAACAAGCCAAAGGTTGGTAGCAAGTGGTTGCAGGTTGGGTTCAAGCAGAAGCGTAGTTGAGGAACAAGCCAAAGGTTGGTAGAAAGTGGTTGCAGGTTGGGTTCAATCAGAAGCATAGTTGAAGAACAAGCCAAAGGTTGGTAGCAAGTGGTTGCAGGTTGGGTTCGAGCAGAAGCGTAGTTGAGGAACAAGCAAAAGGTTGGTAACGGGTGACAAGAGTGAGATATTGACTGGAGAGAACACAATAATCTGGCAAACAGGAAGTGCAAGGGCATGCTTAAACATGACGTTCATGGAGGAGCAAAGGAGCTCAAGGTTCACTAGAAACACAATACAAGCAAGGCAAGATTGTCCAAGAGATTGTCCAGGGAGCTGTCCTGCATCTCAGGTGGTTCAGCAAGAAGAGATACTGCCAGGCACAGTAGATGTAGCAGGTGCAGATCCGGGTCCTGACAGCTAGAGGTGTAAGGCAGGGTCTCCAAACTATGGCCCTCCAGCTGTTGAAGTACTACAAGTCCCATCATGCCTCTGCTTCTTGAAGTCTTGCTTGTGGCTCTCAGAGTTTTGCAAGGCCTCATGGGACTTGCAGTTCCTCAACACCTGGAGGGCCATAGTTTGGAGAACCCTGGTGTAAGGGAAGCCATCCTGTCAGCTTGGCCTCTAGCAGGTACATAACAGAAATACTTCCTGTCCCGGTACCCGATATCAACGAGAACAGGAAGTGAAACAAATTCGCGACAACAGGGGCAGAGAATTTTAAACCCAAAGGTTCTAATAGTTCCTCATCTATCCAAAACTTAAAAAAAAGTGTTTATGGTTCTTATGGCCAATATGGCGCCTGCAAATTATTCTATAATGGATGTCATTAGAAGAACATTCTGCAACAATGACAGCAGAGATAATGCGACGGTGCAATTGAGCACCCTGGCCACTCCTTGCTTCGAGGTCAGCTTCCATTACCTTCACATTGACAGCCATTGAAGAGGCAATCCTACCTCCATGCAGCATATATTAAAATGCAGAACATCAACTAATATGACAGGTTTTTCCATGACCGGTTCCTCTGCTCCATGTGATAATTACCCACAATGCACCGCCACAGTTCTGCCCCATTGACATGTCACGGCAAGATGCCTGGGGTCTAAAAACAAAGTGACACTCCGGGCGCAACCGCTGAAAGAACAAGGAATGAAAAGCAGCCCTCGCGCCATTCTTCCTCCTCCTCCTCCTCCGCTTTTGGAGTTAAATTATGCATTTCTGGTTCGTTGTTTGCAGGATTAAATGTAAAACTACCTTAGACAACGTTAGGCAGCGTAATCCATCACTTGATCACTGCCAGGATGGATAAAAGCAAGGAGGAATATAAAAAACTACACTTCTACTACTCTCAGCATCTGTTTTAGGGAATTGGGCTCATAAATCAAACCGTCTTGTCAGATTCAGTGGCACCATCGGAGTGCAGTGTTTAAGCGCCGTATGCCCTATGCATAAATGTAATTTCCCCGAATGTCAGCGGGAAATGCAGTGCAAACTATAACACATTGTGTATCTTTGACCCTGTAAGTGCTGAAATCACAGATTCTTATTATTCTGACATGATAGAAAGAGAGGAAGAAAAGGGACTCTTGTCCTTTCTCATGTTCCTGATAGATTTTTTTTTTTTCTTTTTCGTGTCAAGCGACTTGCACAGTTATAATGAAACACGGTGGAATATTTTTCAGCTCACTGGAACAAGAAAGTGCCTGTTGGCAAGCCTGCTGCCTTCTTCTTGCATCTGATTTTACCACTTGTGACTTGGTCAATACTACTCATCCACAGTATATGGACAGGTATCTCATTTACCCAAACCATGAGTCCTGGAAAGCATCTCATCTGGCCAAAGCTCTAGGTCAGCCTTTCCCAAACAGGGTTCCTCCAGAGGGTTCCTTGAACAATATCCACAGTAAGAAGTCCATATCACGATGAGTTAGCTGTCCTGTTGGGCTGTATTTTAGCCTTGTGGAATTAATAAGCTTTTTTTTTTATTTCGGAACCTCACCATGACTTTGCATCATGGATGTTGTATTGGAGTCAAGCCAGCAGAAACATGGGTGGTGCACCAGTGTCTCGTAGTCTGCTTGTTTGGGGTGTAGAGATTGAGAACTTTTCTTTGATCCTTTGTTCCATGAGCAATAACTAATTGAACTCTCATAGTTCCAGGTCCCATGCCACTTTTTTTAGCTGACTGTAAAATCTTGGATGTGTACAGAGGAGCTTCTGGTAAAAAGGTTCATCTCAATTGAAGAACTCTATGAAACACTTAGTGATAAGAGCATCACAAACAGCACAGTAGAATATTTTTCCCAATTACCCAACCCAGGAGTCCTCAGCTTCTAATCTGGCCAAAGCTCTAAGTCAGCCTTTCCCAAACAAGGTTCCTCCAGAGGTTTCTAAGGGTTCCTTGAACAATATCCACAGTAAGAAGTCCACATCACGATGAGTTAGCTCTCCTGTTGGACTGTATTTTAGCCTTGTGGAATCAATAAACTTTTTTTATTTCAAAACCTCACCGTGACTTTGCATCATGGATGTTGTATTGGAGGCAAGCCAGTGGAAGCATAAATGGTGCACCAGTGTCTCACAGTGTGCTTTTTTGGGGTGTACAGATTGAGCATACATTTACCAAACCCATGAGTCCTGGAAAGCATCTCATCTGGCCAAAGCTCTAGGTCCGCCATTCCCGAACAGGGTTCATCCAGAGGGTTCCTTGAATAATATCCACAGTAAGAAGTCCATATCACGATGAGTTAGCTCTCCTGTTGAGCTGTATTTTAGCCTTGTGGAATCAATAAACTTTTTTTTTATTTCGGAACCTCACCATGACTTTGCATCATGGATGTTGTATTGGAGTCAAGCCAGCAGAAACATGGGTGGTGCACCAGTAGTCTGCTTGTTTGGGGTGTAGAGATTGAGAACTTTTCATTGATCCTTTGTTCCATGAGCAATAACTAATTGAACTCCCATTTGATGGCGCCTACATAGTTCCAGGTCCCATGCCACTTTTTTAGCTGACTGTAAAATCTTGGATGTGTACAGAGGAGCTTCTGGTAAAAAGGTTCATCTCAATTGAAGAACTCTATGAAACACTTAGTGGTAAGAGCGTCACAAACAGCACAGTAGAATATTTTTCCCAATTACCCAACCCAGGAGTGCTGGAAAGCATCTCATCTGGCCAAAGCTCTAGGTCAGCCTTTCCCAAACAAGGTTCCTCCAGAGGTTTCTAAGGGTTCCTTGAACAATATCCACAGTAAGAAGTTCACATCACAATGAGTTAGCTCTCCTGTTGGGTTGTATTTTAGCCTTATGGACTCAATAAACTTTCTTTTTTATTTTGGAACCTCACCATGACTTTGCATCATGGATGTTGTATTGGAGGCAAGCCAGCAGAAGCATGAGTGGTGCACCAGTGTCTCAAACAAGTGAGCTTGTTTGGGGTGTAGAGATTGAGCATACATTTACCCATCCTATGAGAACTTGAAAGCATCTCATCTGGCAAAAGCTCTAAGTCAGCCTTTCCCAAACAGGGTTCCTCCAGAGGTTTCTAAGGGTCCCTTGAACAATATCCAAAGTAAGGAGTCCACATCATGGTGAGTTAGTTCTCCTGTTGGGCTGTATTTTAGCCTTGTGGAATCAATACGCTTTTTATTTATTTTGGAACCTCACCATGACTTTGCATCATGGATGTTGTATTGGAGTCAAGCAAGTGGAAGCATGAATCGTGCACAAGTGCCTCATAGTCTGCTTGATTGGGGTGTAGAGATTGAGCACTTTTCTTTGATAACTTGTTCCATGAGCAGTGGCTGATTGAACTCCCATTTGATGGCGTCTGCATAGTTCCAGGTCCCATGCCATTTTTATTTAGCTGACTGTAAATTCTTGGATGTGTACAGAGGAGCTTCTGGTTAAAAGGTTCATCTCAATTGAAGTACTCTATGAAACACTTAGTGGTAAGAGCGTTAAAAAAACAGCACAGTAGAATATTTTTCAGCTCACTGGGACAGGAAAGTGCCTGTTGGTAAGCCTGCTGCCTTCTTCTTGTATCTGATTTTACCACTTGTGACTTGGTCAATACTACTCATCCACAGTATATGGACAGGTATTTAATTTCTCTCAGATGGTATACATTTACCCAACCCATGAGAACTGGAAAGCATCTCATCTGGCCGATGCTCTAGGGCAGCCTCTCCCAAACAAGGTTCCTCTAAAGGTTTCTAAGAGTTCCTTGAACAATATCCAAAGTAAAAAAATAAACTTTTTTTTTTTTAGCTTGGAACCTCACCATGACTTTGCATCATGGATGTTGTATTGGAGTCAAGCCAGTAGATGCATGAGTCGTGCACTAGTGCCTCATAGTCTGCTTGATTGGGGTGTAGAGATTGAGCACTTTTCTTTGATCACTTGTTCCTTGAGCAATGGATAACTCCCATATGATGGTGCCTGCGTTGTTTCAGGTCCAACGCCACGTTTTAGCTGATTATAAATTCTTTGATGTGTACGAAGGAGCACCTGGTACAAAAATTCATCTCAAATGAAGAACTCGATGAAACATTTAATAGTTACAAGCATCACATACAGCACAGTTTTCAGCTCATTGGGACAGGAAAGTGTCTGTTGGTTATCCTGCTTCCTTCTTGTATCTGATCTTATCACTTCCGACTTAGTCAATCCTATTCACCCACAGTATGTGGACATACATGCATTGCCCAACCCATGAGGACTGTAAAGAATCTGATCTGACCAATGCTCTAGGGCAGCCTTTCTCAACCAGTGTTCTTCCAGAGGTTGCTAGGAGTTCCTTGAACAATAGCTACTTGAACTTCCATTTTATGGTGCCTGCATATTTCTAGGTCTAGGGCAGCTTTTCTCAACCAGAATATTACACTATGGGAAGCTCTGTTTGTGTCCTATATGACGTATGAGTGGAGGTGGAGTGGAAACCCTGTGATCCCCTGCTGAGCTACCTGGAAATAAAGATTGACCATAGAGGAGACCAGTAGTCTTTTGGCCCCTTGAGGGTCAGTGCGGGGAGGTGAGCAGGCACTGCTGCCATTTGAGGATTTGTTTGAGCGCTAGAAGTGAAGATCAGCGTTTTGTCACAAGTTACACTTGCATGGACTTTTTTATATATATATATATATATAATTTTTATATATATTTTTTTTTGTATATGCACATTGAAAGGCTTGTGTTTGCTATATACACTTGTTCACTTTAAATTATTGATTATTAATTTTCACTTTAAATATTGTATGGGAAGTAAAAATTTATTGTAGATTTAATATTGTTTTTCACGGATTATATTATCCATCACTGATATATTATGGATTCAGTTTGATTTTTATATTTTGAATATGAGTTTGTTAATTTGGTAAATATCAATTATAGTGTTCCATTGATTAGTAAGGAATATTAACACCAAAGCACTATTATTCACTGATGGCACTTTAATATATATATAGATTTATTAATTTAGCGCTTCACTAATTAAAGATATATTATGGGATGTATGTGTTTATGTGTATTGGCTTGGTGGGGGGTGTCTCCAGCAGCTCTCTCTCCTGATGGGACTGTCTATTGGTGTGTCTCTTGTATCTAAATGTAGATTGCCCCGCCCTGTGTCATTATGCAGGGAGGGGGGATTGCCCCCTGAGTGTATATATCTTGTATCTGTGTTCAAATAAAGAAGTCTACCTTCTGGATTACTTCAAGATGGGTTTCGTCTAGTCTTGTATGGTGAGCTGTGGTGTCTGTGGTCGGTGTTCGGATGGGGAAGCAGTATTCTAATGGAAATACTCAAGCGCAGTCTGGGATCAGTTCCGTTACAGATGTTATGTTGGAGTCCAGCCAGCAGATTTACTTGTGCACCCGTGCCTCGTAGTCTGCTTGATTGGGGTGTAGAGAGTGAGGACTTTTCTTTGATCGCTTGTTCCTTGAGCAATGGCTAATTGAACTCTCATTTGATGGTGCCTGCAAAGTTCCAGGTCCAACGCCACTTGGCAGAGCCAATGGCATGATGTCAATGATCTTTTTAGTTGACTGTAAATTCCGGGATTTGTACAGAGGAGCACTGTGAAAAAATCTTCAGGATAGAAAAGTGCCTGATAGTCTGATTCCTTCTTCTTGTATCTGATCTTACCACTTGTGTCTTAGTCAGTATTAATCATCTACAGTATATGGACAGGTATCCCATTTCCTTCAGCAAAAGATGGCATACCTTTGTCCAATCCATAAGATTGTATACCATCTGATCTGGCGATTTCATAAGGCAGCCTTTCTCAACTAGTGTTCTTCCAGAGTGTACTAGTGGTTCTTTGAGCAAAAGCTGATTGAACTTCCATTTGATGGTGCCTGCATAGTTCCATATCTAATGCCACTTGGCAGGGCCAACGGCATGATATCAATGAACTTTTTAGCTGATGGTAAATTCTTGATGTGTACAAAGGAGCGTTTCGTACAACGTCCTAGTTTCTCTGAGCTCCTGGTCAGGGGCGGACTGACAACTCATGGGGCCCCCAGGCAATAGGGGATCATGGGGCCCCTGTGTCCTTGCCCAAACTCAAAAAAGCCTATGAAAAAGGTACCAGGGGCATCTCATGGGTCCCCTACTGACCCCGGGCCCTCGGGCAGTGCCAGAGTTTCCAAATGGTCAGTCCGCCCCTGCTCCTGGTTTGCCTTGCATTACTTGTATTCGGTGTCTGACTTCCCGTGCACCGACCCCAGCTTCATCTACCATTTTTGCTTGCCTGCCACCTGCCCTGACCTTGGCTCCTTGTGACAGACCCAACCGGGACAGGGGCTTTTGGAGGGGACTGCAGGCTAGCCTCTTGCCTACTGACCATGGGCCCTGGTATCTGAGGGGGGCTTTATTATTTGAGAGGTGTGTGCCTGGGGTGACCTTTTACTTCAGATTAAAGCCCATGTGTCCCCGAAACACAGACTCTGAGAAGTGGAGGACCAGGATCAGGGGCAGACTGACAACTCATGGGACCCCTGGGCAATAGGGGATAATGAGGCCCCTGTGTCCCTGCCCAAACTCAAAAAAGCCTATGAAAAAGGTACCAGGGGGCCCCCTACTGACCCCGGGCCCTCAGGCAGTGCCAGAGTTTCCAAATGGTCAGTCCGCCCCTGACCAGGATACAGATTTGGAGCCTCTGTGTCCAAACCAGCATTGACTGCTTCAACCCCCTCCCCCCCTAGACTCAGATACTCTAAGCAGAAGTTAATATATTCAGCTCAAAACCACCTGATGCTGAGGTCCCCTGCTGTAATCTGTTTATGAAGGTGTGATGTGTTTACTGTTGTGTATTTGTCCCATTGTTAATTGAATCACCTATTGTTTGGTGCTCCTAGAGGTTCCTACAGGTTGGGATTAGTCTGGGGTCAACTTGATCTCAGTGTGAGAGGTTTATCCCAATGTGTAATTGTTGTTTTTATTGCTCATGTGGGGACTGCCCCTATTTCTGAAGTGTAAAAAAAACCCCTTGTATTTCTGTTCAATAAACAGTTCCAGTTTTGCACCTAAGCTAGTGATGTCTAGTCTTGGGTGTGATGCCCGGCTATAATACTTTGATCCTGTGTCCCAGCAGTGAGGAGGCAGTTCTCTGACAGAATCACCCAATTGGGGTGCCAGGCGGTCCGCCACACTCCTGGATCCTTTTCTGTCTCCTGCCATTTGCACTCTGCATACACAAGGGCTCTCCATGTCATCAACTGGATGTACCTGGGGGCCACGACCTGGTTCCAGCTTGCTACAAGTCCATCCCCACCATCTGGGACCCTGGTGAAGAAGCAGGCTGGGCCTGAGACTCCATGCCCTGGGGAACCCCGTGTAGATGTTCTTCCAGGGCTCACTACCACAGAAACCTGACACTCCTGCAAGAGCAGGTGGGAGGAAGACCTAAATACCCTTTTTGAAGAACTTTGGGATGAGGCTTTGCAAAATAACCAGCTGGTCTCACTCTCCCGACTCACGGGTCATCTAACTGTCAGGGGCGGACTGAAAACTCATGGGGCCCCCGGGCAATAGGGGATCATGGGGCCCCTGTGTCCTTGCCCAAACTCAAAAAAGCCTATGAAAAAGGTACCAGGGGCATCTTATGGGGCCCCCTACTGACCCTGGCCCCTCGGGCAGTGCCCGAGTTTCCAAATGGTCAGGCCGCCCCTGCTAACTGTATATCTTGCATTGAGTATACCGTAAGCAAGATTTTTGTACACAAAATGGCCTGTGGGGGGGGAGCTGTGACCACCTTCATAGTACCTTAATTGTGGAGATGTTCTAAGCTTAGACCAGGGGCGGACTGACAACTCACAGGGCCCCCGGGCAATTGGGGATCATGGGGCCCCTGTGTCCTTGCCCACACTCAAAACACACCCAAAAAAGCTTATAAAAGGTACTGTAACGGACCGCCTGACAGTACCTCTATCAGTCCCCTGATAGAGCCTCCCCAGAGTGCGGAGTCTAAGTACCGGAGCACTTGTTCACCAGGGCCCCTGATGGTGGGGATGGACTTGGAGTGCTCCGGGACCAGGTCGCAGCTGCTAGGTATCTCTACCAGAGGTAGAGGAGTCTGCCAAGGGCTCCAGCGGGTTAAGAGTCTGATGTGAGGGAGCCCAGGGATCCCTGAGGGATGGATGGATGAACAAAGTCAGGGTCAAACAAGCTGGGTCGGTAACTAGCAAATCGGTGAGGTACAAGACGATTTGCAAAGGATAGTCGGGTCACACGCAGGGTCAATACCAAAAGATCAGATCTATAAGGGAACATCCGGGAGCAGAGTCAGGCAAGCCAAGGGGTCAGGACAGGAGAAGGCAACAAGGTCAGACAATCCAGTTCAGAAGTACTCACACACAGGTAACAGGATACAAAAGACCATTCGGCAACAAGCGTCTGTGCAGGGCTGGCTTAAGTAGCCCGCCCTGCACCTGACCGTCGCCGCCTAGGTCCCAGTGCCTGCCTAGTACTGTCAAGACGATGGATGCGCCTGGGTCCTAGTGCCCTGCTACCTGTACGTCTTGACAGATGCCTACGCATGTGTAGACCCATGCGTCGCGATGGTCCCTGACAGGTACCAAGGGCATTTTATGGGGCCCCCTACTGACCCCGGGCCTTCTGGCAGTGCCCGAGTGCTCCAATGGTCAGTCCGCCCCTGGCTTAGACTCTACTTGCAAGGTTGTGGTTCCATCTGTGAACGGCCTGTATGGTATTGCTTTCTGTATATCCCGACCCCACTTCATGCATCCTAAGATGTATTGATCCCAAAGCTTTAGATCCCAACCTATCACTTGTGGTCTTAAGGTCTCTTTCTATTGCAGGAAAGCTGATTGCCTCATGAAGGGTGCCCGCTACTCCACCGCCTGTAGATGACTGGCTATCCAATATGAATAAATAAGTTGCGTTTGAGAAACATACGTAACCTCCTTCGCACAGAAGGCCCTACGCAGGTTCAATGCAACCGGGTCCAACTGGATTGATGGAACTTGCCCTTTTCTTGCTCTCTGATGCAATCTTTACTTCAGTGTTATTTATGGGATATTTATTCTGTACTGTTGAGGCATGCGATCGATGCGCCCATTTATTATTGACACGCCGCAGGTTTTGTGCTGCAGCTCCTTTGTGTCAGTTTCTTTGGTCTTCTCTTGTGCTGACCTGTGTGGCAGATTGTTTCTATGTTGTTGTTAAAAAAACAAAAAAATTATGAAAAATATTCTCTAAAAATAAAATCTGATAAAAAAAAAGAAAACCCCTCCGGATGCTCTGTGGGTGCAGCCTAATTTCTTTTTTTTAATGCATAAAAACGCATAAAAAATTAAACCAGACCCGTTATTTTCTTTTCTGGCATTGGAACGTCCTGTATCCCTTGTTTGAAAACCATCTCTTTCACCCGATTAATGACTCTCCAGTTAGGAGAAGTCATTAGTGTATGGCCGTCATCATTCCAGCTATTCTGACACCAGAAGTGGTTTGAGGTCATCACAGAGGACAAGGGGGCGCTCTTTACTTCTGGAG
The DNA here is from genome assembly GCF_062004578.1 of Staurois parvus. Classification (NCBI taxonomy): domain Eukaryota; kingdom Metazoa; phylum Chordata; class Amphibia; order Anura; family Ranidae; genus Staurois; species Staurois parvus. Next base: position 289,383 of record NW_028319706.1, read on the forward strand.
GAAAAGAAATGTGAGCTCCAAACACGGAAAGGTTTCTTCACAGTAAGAGCTGTGAGAATGTGGAGGAATTATGCCCCATCAGTAATGTCATTGGGCCCCATCTGCGGTATCTGTGGGAGGAACTGAGCCCCATCATTGGTGCCAACAATGGGGCACAATTCCTCCCACTGACACCAATAATGGGGCACAATTCCTCCCACTGATACCAATGACGGGGCACTATTCCTCCCACTGACACCAATGATGGGGCACTATTCCTCCCACTGATACCAATGACGGGGCACTATTCCTCCCACTGACACCAATGATGGGGCACTATTCCTCCCACTGATACCAATGATGGGGCACTATTCCTCCCACTGACACCAATGATGGGGCACTATTCCTCCCACTGATACCAATGACGGGGCACTATTCCTCCCACTGACACCAATGATGGGGCACTATTCCTCCCACTGACACCAATGATGGGGCACTATTCCTCCCACCGACACTAATGATGGGGCACTATTCGTCCCACTGACACCAATGATGGGGCACTATTCCTCCCACTGACACCAATGATGGGGCAATATTCCTCCCACTAACACCAATGATGGAGAACTATTCTTCCCACTGATATAAACAATTAGGTACTATTCCTCCAACTAATACCAATAATGAGGAACTCATTCCAAAGACACTAATGATGGGGCACTATTCCTTCAACTGACACCAATGATGGGGCACTCATCCTCCCACTGATACCAATGATGGGGCACTATTCCTCCCACTGACACCAATGATGGGGCACTATTCCTCCCACTGACACCAATGATGGGGCACTATTCCTCACACTAACACCAATGATGGAGCACTATTCCTCCCACCAATACCAATGATGGGGCACTATTCCTCCCACTGACACCAATGATAGGGCACTATTCCTCCCGCTGACACCAATGATGGGGCACTATTCCTCACACTGACACCAATGATGGAGCACTATTCCTCCCACTGACACCAATGATGGAGCACTATTCCTCCCACTGACACCAATGATGGGGTACTATTCCTCCCACTGACACCAATGATGAGGCACTATTCATCCCACTGACACCAATGATGGGGCACTATTCCTCACACTGACACCAATGATGGAGCACTATTCCTCCCACTGACACCAATGATGGAGCACTATTCCTCACACTGACACCAATGATGGAGCACTATTCCTCACACTGACACCAATGATGGAGCACTATTCATCCCACTGACACCAATGACGGGGCACTATTCCTCACACTGACACCAATGACGGGGCACTATTCCTCACACTGACACCAATGAGGGGCAATATTCCTCCAACTAATACCAATGACTGGACACTATTCCTCCTTCCAATGACTACAAGTCATATTTTTTACTCTTGCTGATGCTGGGACATTTTCTACTGCCATTGCCCACTCTGGCCCTCCTAAAGTCTGAAGGACAGTAAACCGGCTCTTTGTTTAGAAGGTTTGGAGACCCCTGACATAGAGGCTATGTTAAAACAACAAGTTATCATTTTGCAGATGGCTGTGAAGATGCCACTGCGGCCTAAAGGTGGCAGTTTTTTTCCTGCTTAGTACTGTAATTGTCAGATAATATTACAGTATTAAATAAACTATTTTTTTTAAAAAATACATTTTTGTGCTTTTTTCAACCAATAATAAAACAGAGTAAAGTTTGTATCTGGACAGTGCAGCAAATAAAAGCCTTAATATCCTTGATTTCGGTATGCAAATTAATCGTGGGGTTAAATTATTTTTTACATTTTTTAAACAGCTCCATGGGACTTGATGGGATATCTGGGGTCTAAACAGACAGTCGCTTTTGAGAAAGAGATTGAGGACACGGATTCCTCAGTCTTTTCTCTGCAGTGCTAGCTCTCTAGACAGAGGATCCCAGGTCATTTATAAACTGAAGCATTGTAAACACCAGGAGAGTCACAGGGGGGATTGGTTCTAGTAGTTGCGCCCGCTCTGGGACCCCCTGTTGAACTTATGGGGCCTCGGCCCCATACAGGAGGACAGGTACTACCCTGCTGCCCACATCCTCCCACTTGCCCAGGTTGTTGGTGTATCTGCACTTCTTGGGGTCATCCTTTCCTTCCACCAATACATTTTCTGTTCCATATACCGAAACGCTCTGTTTATACCCACTACTTCACTGTGTGCCCTTGGCGATCAGGTTGTCTACACTCATCGGCCAGTTTATGAGGTTCACCTTGCTAGTACCAGGTTGGACCCCCTTTTGCCTTCATTCTTCATGGCATAGATTCCAGAAGATGTTGGAAACGTTCCTCAGAGATTTTGGTCCAGATTGACATGATGGCATCACGCAGTTGCTGCAGATTTGTCGGCTGCACATCCATGATGGGAATCTCCCGTTCCATCTCATCCCGAAGGAGCTCTATTGGATGGAGATCTGGTGACTGTGGAGGCCATTGGAGTCCAGTGACCTCATTGTCATGTTCCAGAAACCAGTTGGAGATGATTGGAGCTTTGTGACATGGCGCATTATCCTGCTGGAAGGACCCATCAGAAGATGGGGACACTGGAGTCATAGAGGATTGGACATGGTCAGCAACAATACTCAGGTAGGCCGTGGTGTTTAAATGATTCTCAACTGGTACTAATGGGCCCATAGTGTGCCAAGAAAATCTCCCCCACACCATGACACCACCACCACCAGCCTGAACCATTGATACAAAGCAGGATGCATCCACCACACCATGACACCACCACCACCAGCCTGAACCATTGATAAAAGGCAGGATGGATCCACCACACCATGACACCACCAGCCTGAACCATTGATACAAGGCAGGATGGATCCACCACACCATGACACCACCACCACCAGCCTGAACCATTGATACAAGGCAGGATGGATCCACCACACCATGACACCACCACCACCAGCCTGAACCATTGATACAAGGCAGGATGGATCCACCACACCATGACACCACCACCACCAGCCTGAACCATTGATACAAGGCAGGATGGATCCATGCTTTCATGTTGTTTACACCAAATTCTGACCCTACCATCTGAATGTCGCAGCTGAAATCCAGACTCATCAGACCAGGCAATGTTCTTCCAATTTTCTATCGTCCAATTTTGGTGATCCTGTGTGAATTGTAGCCTCTGTTTCCTGTTCTTAGCTGACAGGAGTGGCACCCGGTGTAGTCTTCTGCTGCTGTAGCCCATCTGCTTCAAGGTTGGATTTGTTGTGCCTTCAGAGATGGTATTCTGCATACCTTGGGTGTAACGAGGGGTTATTTGAGTTACTGTTGCCTTTCTATCATCTCCAACCAGTCTGCCCATTCTCCTCTGACACCAACAAGGCATTTTCTTCCACACAACTGCCGCTCACTGGATATTTTCTCTTTTTCAGACCATTCTCTGTAAACCCTAGAGATGGTTGTGTGGGAAAATCCCAGTAGATCAGCAGTTTTTGAAATACTCAGACCGGCACGTCTGGCACCAACAACCATAGCACATTCAAAGTCACCTAAATCCCCTTTCTTCCCCATTCTGATGCTCAGTTTAATCTTCAGCAAGTAGTCTTCACCACGTCTAGATGCCTAAATGCATTGAGTTGCTGCCATGTGATTGGCTGATTTTCAATTTGTGTTACCAAGCAATTGAACAGGTGGACCTAATAAAGTGGCCGCTAAGTGTATATTGTGCTGTGGAGTTCAGATGGAGAGGATGACAGCACTGGAAGGAGACTTTGGGTTTGGCCCCCCTAGGACAAGATAGTCCTTCCTGGATGCTATGTAGGCCTAGAGTTAGAGGTGGAGTTCAGGTGGAGAGGATGACAGCACTGGAAGGAGACTTTGGGTTTGGCCCCTCTAGGACAAGATAGTCCTTCCTGGATGCTATGTAGGCCTAGAGATAGAAGTTGAGTTCAGGTGGAGAGGATGACAGCACTGGAAGGAGACTTTGGGTTTGGCCCCCCTAGGACAAGATAGTCCTTCCTGGATGCTATGTAGGCCTAGAGTTAGAGGTGGAGTTCAGATGGAGAGGATGACAGCACTGGAAGGAGACTTTGGGTTTGGCCCCCCTAGGACAAGATAGTCCTTCCTGGATGCTATGTAGGCCTAGAGTTAGAGGTGGAGTTCAGGTGGAGAGGATGACAGCACTGGAAGGAGACTTTGGGTTTGGCCCCTCTAGGACAAGATAGGCCTTCCTGGATGCTATGTAGGCCTAGAGTTAGAGGTGGAGTTCAAGGTGGAGAGGATGACAGCACTGGAAGGAGACTTTGGGTTTGGCCCCCCTAGGACAAGATAGTCCTTCCTGGATGCTATGTAGGCCTAGAGTTAGAGGTGGAGTTCAGGTGGAGAGGATGACAGCACTGGAAGGAGACTTTGGGTTTGGCCCCTCTAGGACAAGATAGGCCTTCCGGGATGCTATGTAGGCCTAGAGATAGAAGTTGAGTTCAGGTGGAGAGGATGACAGCACTGGAAGGAGACTTTGGGTTTGGCCCCCCCTAGGACAAGATAGGCCTTCCTGGATGCTATGTAGGCCTAGAGTTAGAGGTGGAGTTCAAGGTGGAGAGGATGACAGCACTGGAAGGAGACTTTGGGTTTGGCCCCCCTAGGACAAGATAGTCCTTCCTGGATGCTATGTAGGCCTAGAGTTAGAGGTGGAGTTCAGGTGGAGAGGATGACAGCACTGGAAGGAGACTTTGGGTTTGGCCCCTCTAGGACAAGATAGGCCTTCCGGGATGCTATGTAGGCCTAGAGATAGAAGTTGAGTTCAGGTGGAGAGGATGACAGCACTGGAAGGAGACTTTGGGTTTGGCCCCCCCTAGGACAAGATAGGCCTTCCTGGATGCTATGTAGGCCTAGAGTTAGAAGTGGCGTTCAGGTGGAGAGGATGACAGCACTGGAAGGAGACTTTGGGTTTGGCCCCCCTAGGACAAGATAGTCCTTCCTGGATGCTATGTAGGCCTAGAGTTAGAGGTGGAGTTCAGGTGGAGAGGATGACAGCACTGGAAGGAGACTTTGGGTTTGGCCCCTCTAGGACAAGATAGGCCTTCCTGGATGCTATGTAGGCCTAGAGATAGAAGTGGAGTTCAGGTGGAGAGGATGACAGCACTGGAAGGAGATTTTGGGTTTGGCCCCCCCTAGGACAAGATAGGCCTTCCTGGATGCTATGTAGGCCTAGAGTTAGAGGTGGAGTTCAGGTGGAGAGGATGACAGCACTGGAAGGAGACTTTGGGTTTGGCCCCCCTAGGACAAGATAGTCCTTCCTGGAGGCTATGTAGGCCTAGAGTTATAGGTGGAGTTCAGGTGGAGAGGATGACAGCACTGGAAGGAGACTTTGGGTTTGGCCCCCCTAGGACAAGATAGGCCTTCCTGGATGCTATGTAGGCCTAGAGTTAGAGGTGGAGTTCAGGTGGAGAGGATGACAGCACTGGAAGGAGACTTTGGGTTTGGCCCCTCTAGGACAAGATAGGCCTTCCGGGATGCTATGTAGGCCTAGAGATAGAAGTTGAGTTCAGGTGGAGAGGATGACAGCACTGGAAGGAGACTTTGGGTTTGGCCCCCCTAGGACAAGATAGTCCTTCCTGGATGCTATGTAGGCCTATGTATGGCGTTTCCCGACTAGGAATAACTGAGGATCCTGATTCCCTTAGCCAGGCTTGGTTATGAGAACAGGGAGGAAGGTTGCATGAAAGGGGGAGTACTGACAGCCACCTCCAAAGAAGGAAATTACTGTAAATTACTTTTCTGTATTTGGATTAAAGAATTCAAAGCAAGTAGAACAGGGACCTGCCATCGACGAAGACTGTGGGCACCAAGCAAGTGAACAAGTGGCCGCTGGGTGTACTTGTAATGTATTTCTGTCCTGTTTTTTTTTTACTTTGGTATTCAATAATCAATAAATACATATTTGTGTAAACATGTATTTGATACCGGTGTATACACACGTATTATATGACCTCCAGACTATTCAAAAGGCACATGGCTGGCCAGATTTAAACCTTCAGATAAATACGTACTTATTGCATCTTCTCCCTAACTGCTTGGACTAGAATCGTTCTTCTACATTGGCTGCAATAACTCCTCTGGATACCTCACGCTGCGTAATAACAGCTCCTTTTCCCATCAGACAGTTGCCCTTCCTCAGCAACCTTGAAATTCTGAATATCCCTCATGCTCAGTGCGTCATCTCTCCTGGGCACCATTTTAGTTTCTGAGGCCCAAACTACTTAAAAATAGGAACAATTTAAATAATCATTGCTCCCTCGAGCAATCTGACTATAGTTTCAGCTTTTCTACATTAGGGCTGTATTAGCCAAAGTCCAACATTTTTAAATCTTAAAAAAATTCTTACACACAACATGTTCCCCTGAATTGGGTGAATGGCCATGTCCACCCCAACTGATATTTCAAGCCACATTGCAATTGGTTGTATCTCCAGGAGGAAGGTTCCACTGTAGGAAGACCCTCACCTCCCAGAAGACCAATCACTTGCCAAGAGATTTTCCAATGCTTATGCTACTAATATGTGTCACTGCCCCCTCCCTCAAGCCCAGTTTCTTGCACCTTACACTCACCCACTCACCGGCCAATTTATTAGGTCCACCTTGCTAATGCCAAGAAAATTTTCCCCATACCATGACACCACCATCAGCCTGAAATTGAGGAATGGTTCCATTCCTCTGATGATGTGCGTGCGCACGTAACGCGTAAGAGGGAGCCCGGACGTCGTGACGCTACGCCGCCGGAGCCACGTGGAGGCCCAGTGGCCACCTTTAATATCCACAGGGTTAGTTCACACTATACCTGGATGCTATTTTAACTACCTATCGCGATTTGGATACCTTGAATGTTTACAATAAATTTCTTTTGATAACCTACTACACTATGGGCATCCTTCCCTAAATTCCCTGAGAGGAGTACTTATTATCAGATCCAGGCACCATACCAAGAGGTGGAAGATTTCCTGTAAACAGGCAGTTCCTTCCAGCCAGCCCCTTTGAGAAAACCTCTGGTTACCTGCAGGGGCGGACTGACCATTTGGAAACTCTGGCACTGCCTGAGGGCCTGGGGTCAGTAGGGGGCCCCATGAGATGCCCCTGGTACCTTTTTCATAGGCTTTTTTGAGTTTGGGCAAGGACACAGGGGCCCCATAACCCCTATTGCCCGGGGGCCCCATGAGTTGTCAGTCCTCCCCTGGTTTCCTGTATCTTATTCTTCTCTACTGAGTCCTGTCATCACATGGAAGGGAGGATTGCCCAAGCTGACCAGACCCCTGAGGAGGGATTTATACAACGCTCTTACCTTATTTATTTCTGGTGAGTGCGCATTTCTATCAATTCCTAAGGAGCACCACCAGTACCTAGTAGTTTCACCTTTTCACAAGTCATAGACTTTATGGACGTTGTCTTGAATTTATTGAATTTTATATGATTTTATATTATTTGTTCTACTGAATTATTGGTTGCTTTGAGTGCATAGCTGCTTTTGGGATTAAGCGCTCACTACTCCCTTTCTGTTTGTTTTTGCTCGTGTTACAAACATCTTGTGATTGGAAAGCTTAACTTTGGAAATACTTCCTCTCTGCCCTGTTATTGTCGAGGACTTAGAAAACACCGGGAGGACTGAGCGACACCATTGTGTCACTGGTAAATGGAGGGCAGTTTCCAATGCTGATTGCTGGACAACATGAATGCAGACAGAATTTAAACATGGCGCTATGCGTTTATCAACATACATGTGTTATATGGCTGTTTAATGTTCATAAAGTAATTCTAGTATGAACTTCTATTCAAAGCTGGATACTGTGTTGGCGTTTACTAACCCTCAGACCCTCTGATTGTAAGAGTGGCATTCTTCCGACTGACCACCAATGTAAGGAGCATTCTTCCCACTGACCCCCAATGTAAGGAGCATTCTTCCCACTGACCCCCAATGTAAGGGACATTCTTCCCACTGACCCCCAATGTAAGGGACATTCTTCCCACCGACCCCCCAATGTAAGGGACATTATTTCCACTGATCACCAATGTAAGGGACATTCTTCCCACTGATCACCAATGTAAGGGACATTCTTCCCACCGACCCCCCAATGTAAGGGACATTATTTCCACTGACCACCAATGTAAGGGACATTCTTCCCACTGATCGCCAATGTAAGGGACATTCTTCCCACCGACCCCCCAATGTAAGGGACATTCTTCCCACCGACCCCCAATGTAAGGGACATTCTTCCCACTGACCTCCAATGTAAGGGACATTCTTCCCACTGACCCCCAATGGAAGGAGCATTCTTCCCACTGACCACCAATGTAAGGGACATTCTTCCCACTGATCACCAATGTAAGGGACATTCTTCCCACTGACCCCCAATGTAAGGGACATTCTTCCCACTGATCCCCAATGTAAGGGACATTCTTCTCACTGACCCCCAATGTAAGGATCATTCATCCCACTGACCACCAATGTAAGGGACATTCTTCTCACTGACGCCCAATGTAAGGGACATTCTTCCCACTGACCACCAATGTAAGGGACATTCTTCCCACTGACCACCAATGTAAGGGACATTCTTCCCACTGACCACCAATGTAAGGGACATTCTTCCCACTGACCACCAATGTAAGGGACATTCTTCCCACTGACCACCAATGTAAGGGACATTCTTCCCACTGACCCCCAATGTAAGGGACATTCTTCCCACTGATCACCAATGTAAGGGACATTCTTCCCACTGACCCCCAATGTAAGGGACATTCTTCCCACTGACCACCAATGTAAGGGACATTCTTCCCACTGACCACCAATGTAAGGGACATTCTTCCCACTGATCACCAATGTAAAGAGCATTATCCCAATGCCACCTGATGAATTAATCTTAGCAGGGGTTTCCTGAGACCTGAAAATTATTTCAAAGGTTTCTCTGGGGTAAAGTGGTTGAGAACAGCATATAGAGTGCAACCAAGCAGATCCAATGGCGTGGGGGGGGGGGATAAACCTACAAAGGCCCCCATAGGGAGTGGACTACCGGAGGGGCCAAAAGCCTAGGCACTCATATGTAGAAAAATCATTTGTAGGAGATGCACCTAAAAGAATTCAAAATAAGATGTAGCTACCAGGACCATCAAACACCAATCTCCCCAGTTTATATGGTGAAAGTGAGGTCCTCCATTAGTGATTCCGTAGAGTTGTGCAGAGAGGCATGTCCTTCCTCCAGATCAGGCAGGCTGTTTTTTGGAAACCATTTCCACCATGGATGTGCCTAATGAATAAAAATAAATAAGGCCTATAAAAGAAAAAAAAAAAAGGATTAGATCATTTCTAATGGAACAATCGCTAGAACCTGCAAGGCCATAGATGTCTGCAAAATGAGAGTGAACATATGCTAAATACATTAAACATGCCAGCCTGACATAAACTATCAATACATTTAACCGTGGATTACCCTGATCGCTTCGTCCAGCACATTAGCCGTAACTTCAGGCGATGGCAATAGAAGACATAAGTGCCAGCAGCGAATTTATTATGGTAACGCACGGCTCATTGTATAGCAGCGCGCGGGGGAAATGCACGCACATTTATATGGGATCTGTCCTTTAATGTCACCTACTCCCCTAAAGATATACGGCTAATGTATTTTCCTCTCATTGGCGCTACCAGCAAAACTTTAGAACAATAACTTCAATCGGCATTTACTTTGTAACCATTATACTTTCCTTCTCGCTAGACACAAGGTAAATGAATGGCCGTGGGCTGGACGGCTCCACGTTCCCTTCTGCATGCATCTTGTTCAAGGAAATGAGGTTGAACGGCTAAATTCCCTCTCGCCACACTGGAGAGCCTGTAATGTGTATAGCCCGGGGTGAAAGACACGATGGATAGGGAGCCCAGGCCAATGCAAATAGCATTGGTTTAATTAGGCCAAACGTCTAGAGAGCTAAAAAAATGAGTTGTCATCGAAGCCTTGCTACCCTGAGTAGAAACGCTAAGAGCCGGTACAGTCAGATACAATAGGTGAACGAGCGTTCAAGAATTCATAATGAGCATGAGCATGAGTTCAATTCCCTAACCACATGAACTGTGATGATAACGATGAATTGGTACAGTTAGGTAGCTGTCAGCAGATGACTAACATACAACTGGCCGCTGTAGGAAGAAAACAAGACCACCGCTGGGAAGTAGATGGACCATTGGTGAATAGATATAATGCACCCCTCAGCCTAGACTGGTATAGCTAGTCGAGTATTGTTTTTGTATCTGTAGCCAACGGATAATAATTGTGCACATTCTTTACGTTTATGATGGCTGCTGTGTATACAAACCCTCTTATAGCATCATTAAAGCCAATAGTGGTGGTGGAAGCTCCATTATCATGGTCATGTGATAGATCATTTTCTGCCGAAGCTCAAAGAGGATTGACAGAGAACATCATAGTAGCAGGACTGCATGAAATCAGGGTGTCAAGAACCAGGTCTGAACCTGAAACCTCTGCTCTGTCTGGTAGCGGCTGAGCCACCTGAAATGCTGAACAGCTCCCTGCCTGATTCCTAAGACAACCTTGATTCCTAAGACAACCTTGCCTTGTGTTTTGTTTCCCTTGAACCTTGAATCATATCCTCCTTCCATGAACTTCCCTCTTAGGCTATGCCTAATCTTGCCAGATTAGTGTGCTCTCTCAAGCCAATATCTTGCTCTTGTCTCTCCTGCTGCCATCCATATCTTTGCTACCACTCATTACCGACCTTTGGCTTTGTTGGAAGGTGTCAGGAATGGACTTGCCAATAGTAGTGGGACTCACCTGCCTTGTGGGCTGCAGTACCAGGGCTGGCCAGCGGGTGCTCTCAACAACCAGAGGCTCACTTCGGCAATTAGCCATCACCTGGGGCTGATTGCAGGTGGTGTATTTAAGGGATGGCCAGACCTGCAGTCTGTGCCTTGTTGTACTGTTTGCTTGGCCCTGGTTTCCTGATCCTGTTTCTGCTGTCCTGACGCTGCCTGAACTCTGCCTGTACTGACCTCGGCTAGTCCTGACCACTCTCCCGCCTGCTCCTGGTACTCTGTTTGCCCGTTTGCTACCGACCCGGCCTGCCTGACTACTCTTGTATCGTATGTTTGTTATCTGTTGGAGGTTTGGTTCAGTTTGTTTGCACTGTGTTATGTTTAGTTTTGCACTGCGTTTGTATTGTTAGTCTTAATAAATTATATTATTTACTATATCTGAAGCCTACGTTTCCCTGTGTCAGTCCACACACTTCTGGTCACACCCGCATCCCTGACAGAAGGCAACATGTATCTATATCAGACATTTATGGAGTCTTACTGCATGGTTGCCAAAGAACTTTAATTGGAAAAACTCATACCACACGGCCAACTGTCCAATGGATTATCAACAAAATGTTCACATCTGCTTGATCCCTAACTGCTATATCTGCTACTGGACCCCTGCTTGCTCACCTCCTGGTGGGGCGATCCCGAAGCCCGAGCTTAGACCCCGCACCTTGGATAAGCCCACATCATCCTCAAGGGTGGCCTGCTTGTATACATATCCTGCAGATTGGTGGGAGGCTCTCTACAGCTATGTCTTCTACTGGACCCCGGTTTGCTTACCTGCTGGTGGGGCAATCCAGAGGGCTGTGACCTGGTACTAACATGCAGCAAAACTCATCTCCACCATCAGGATCTCTGGTGAACACTGGTTAGTACTTAGACCGCGCACCTTGGGTGAGCCCACGTCATCTTCCAGGGTGACCTGCTTCTGTAAGTATACAGTTGATCAGTGGGAGCCTCTCTACTGCTATAACTACTGGTCTCCGAGTCTGACCCCTGACCGTAACAATTCCCCTATTTACAAGGTCTTCAAGCTGGTCACATGATGCACAGCTTCAACTGGCTACAAGTGGTACTAAATGAAGCAGAGAACAGAGCTGAAGTTACCACATCTGCACCAATAAACATTGAATACAGGGCTACAAGGTGACTGCCCATGAGGATGTGGACCAATGACGTCCCTCACACACAGGATCTCCTCAGTCTTCTGGGGTAAGAGAGAGTGGCTATCAGCAAACCTAGAAAAAAGGTAGGCCCGGAGCAAAACAAAAAAAAAAAAAGCACAGGGTCGACATGACTAGGGGGAATAAAGGGACAACAGAGGGTTAAATTATGGGAAGGAAGTTTTGGGGATTAAGGCTTATCTTATTGGATGGGGGATGTTGGGGAGGGTCTTCCAGGGAGGAAAAGGAGAGTCTGTCCTCAGGAAGTCCAGTGGGGGAAGTTTGGAATAAGAAGAAGCTTCCCACCTTCCCTCCCCTTTGTGGTTTGGTTTGGATTGTCACGGCGGCCTTGGCAGTGGTTGGTCTTTGGAGGAGGAAAGAATTCTGTATGGAGACAGATTCGGGACCAATCAGTGGTATGAGGACCTCGGTACATTCCAGTTAACAAGGAGTTAACTCAGAATAGGTAAAATGGTGGTCACTGCGGATAAGTAGGGTTATCCCTGAGCCGGTGTGTTGTGGCTGGGGATAAGTAGGATTGTCCCCGAGCTGAAGGGTTGCGGCTGGAGATAAATAGGATTGTCCCCGAGCCAAAGGGTTGCGGCTGGTGGCCTAAGTTTAAGTAATGTTTTCCGCAAAAGTGAAGTTGGGTTTATGGCCCTCAAATGACCACCATGTTTTCATCTGTTTATAATTTGGAATGTTATGTAATTTATTGGTTAATAAAAGGCTGCAATGGTCATTTTGACTCCAGAGACTTGTTTGCGTATTTTGTATAGCTGGGATGGTGGAGGGTGTGGCCTAGCAGGCTTGGTTAGGTTGGAAGGCGTATATTCTAGCCTTGTCATGATGACATCTTGTGATGAATACAGAGTACTACAGGGGACAGTTCTGGATTGTCTATGAGCATTGCTGCCCAAATTACATACAAAAAGTAGTTGGACGTTAAATAAACCTGTGTGTGCGACTTCATCTGAGCCAGACTGGATCTGACCTATCTAATCTGGGGGTGCAGTATAAAAAGTCAGGAGAAGAAAGTTAACAGTGTGACAGAGATGATGGGAACCAGTATTCCCCATTCGCTATGCGCACTTCTGTACCACGAGTTATGACCCGGAGATAACAACTGAAAGGTAGTGCAGAGGCGGTGCAGGAGGGAACAGGATCACTAGTATGTATTAGGCTATCATTAGATTAGGATGATTTAATGGAACTTGTGCTTCCTATTATCAAATGTCCCTATCTGAGTCCCCCCTTACATCAACTGTCCCTATCAGAGTCCCCATTTTATCAGTGGTCCCTCTTAGAGTCCCCCCTACATTAACAGTCCCCACCAGAATCCCTCTTTTCATCAGGTGTCCCCATCAGAGTTCCCCCTTGCATCAATCATTGTACCTCCTTACATCAGCTGTCCTCATTAGAGTCCCCCTTATATCAGTTGTCCCCATCAGAGCCCCCTTACATCAACTGTCACCATCAGATTCCCCAATGTAATAAATTTTCTCCATAAGAGTGCCACCTTACATCAACTGTCTATATCAGAACCCCCATTAGATCAATTGTCCTGAACAGAGTACCCTTTACATCAACTGTCCCCAGCAGAGTGCCCCCTTAAATCAACTGTCCCCATCAGAGTGCCCCCTTACATCAACTGTCCCCATCGGATTCCCCAATGTTACCAATTTTCTCCATAACAGTGCCACCTTACATCAGCTGTCTGCATCAGAGCCCCCCTTAGATCAAATGTCCTGAACAGAGTACCCTTTAAATCAACTGTCCCCATCAGAGTGCTCCCTTACATCAACTGTCCCCATCAGAGCCCCCCCTTACATCACCTGTCCCCATCAGAGTGCCTCCTTACATCAGCTGTCTGCATCAGAGCCCCCCTTAGATCAAATGTCCTGAACAGAGTACCCTTTAAATCAACTGTCCCCATCAGAGTGCTCCCTTACATCAACTGTCCCCATCAGAGCCCCCCCTTACATCAACTGTCCCCATCAGAGCCCCCCCTTACATCAACTGTCCCCATCAGAGTGCCTCCGTACATCAACTGTCTGCATCAGAGTGCCTCCGTACATCAACTGTCTGCATCAGACCCCCTTTAGATCAATTATCCTGAACAGAGTACCCTTTACATCAACTGTTCCCATCAGAGTGCCCCCTTAAATCAACTGTCCCCATCAGATTCCCCAGTGTTGTCAATTGTCCCCTTCAGAGTGCCCCCTTACATCAACTATCCCCATCAAAGCCCCCCTTACATCGACTGTCCCCATTGGAGTCCCTTTTACATCAATTGTTCCACCAGAGTGCCTCATGGCTCAGTGGATGCACTCCTAGAGATCTGGGAGGGCACAACTTAAATCTGGGGGTGCATATACCACCCCAGCACCCCCTTAGATCTGAACCTGATGTGCCCAGGGTTGAACACCCAGAACACACACTGCGTTCTGGACATTTGTCCCTGGGCTCATACTCCCCTAAACATTATTACTGCTAGCTGCACCCTCCAGCCCAGCCCCAGGGCTGGAGGGTTTTTACTATTCCTGGAGTTGAGCTTTAATCAAACATACTTACTGAGGCACTACAAGGAAAAATTACAAAAGGCAGTGCAAAGTAACCCCATAGCCACAAAGCATATATATATTTACAAAAGTCAATGAGAGAAAGATGATTTGGGATTAGCAGGGGTGTAGATAATAGGGGGGGTCCAAATCCCCCTTCCCATAATGTCTGTGGCACAGAAACTAATTCTGACAGCCTCCCAGGCACCCAAAGCAGGAAGCACCACTGCAGCCAATCAATTCAAAGCGAGGGAGACTGCTCCCTCCCAGTTCCAGCCACATGAGCCACCAGAGGGAGGACATCCATTACTCTGAACTGTCCTGGTCTGGTAAATGTGTTTTATGAATGGGGAGAGCTGTACTGAGGGGGCAGAACTGTACTGGGGAGGGGTGGGGGCTTGTATTGGGAAGGGGGAGATGTACTGGGGCAGAGAAGAGCTGTACTCAGGAAGGGGGTGTAAAGGTGTACTGGGGGAGGGTAGAGCCATACTGGGGTGGAAGGGGAGTAGAGTTGTACTGGGGAAAAAGGGAAGCTGTACTGGAGGAGGGGAGAGCTGTACTGGGGGGGTAGAGCTGTACTGGGGAGGGGGGGAGCATTGCACTGGAGAGAGGTGGGGATGTACTGGGTCAAAGGGGCGATGTACTGGGGGGAGAAGGGGTTAAGCTGTACTAAGGGGGGGCAGCTGTACTGGGAAGGGGGGGACTGTACTGGGGGACAGTAGAGCTGTACTGGGGCGAGAGAGTTGCTCTAGGGGTGGGGAAGCTGTACTGGAGGGGGAGATATGTTTTGGGGGATAGAGCTGTACTGGGAGAAGAGATGTACTGTGGGAGGGAATCTGTACTAGTGGTGGGAGGAGGAGGGGGTCTATAATGGGGGGATTTTGCCTTGGGAAGGAGGTACATTACACACTTCTGACCCCTGTTCTCTGTATATTATGCACTCCTGACCCTTGCACTCTACACACTCCTGACCCCTGTAGTCTGTATATCATGCATTCCTGACTCCTGCTTTCTGTGTCTTTCACACTACTGACCCCTGTAGTCTGTATATCATGCATTCCTGACCCCTGCACTCTGTGTGTTGCTTACACCTGCCCCTGCTCTCTGTGTGTTCTGCACTCTGCCCCCTGCTCTCTGTGTGTTCTGCACTCTGCCCCCTGCTCTCTGTGTGTTCTGCACTGTTGTCCTCTATGCTGTATTCGATTTGCACTCCTGACTCCTGCGCTCTGTGCCTTACTTACTCCTAACCCCAGCACTCTGTATAATATGCACTCTGTCCCCTGCTCTCTGTGTGTTCTGCACTGTTATCCTCTGTGCTATATGCGATTTGGACTCCTGACTCCTGCGCTCTGTGCCTTTCTTACTCCTAACCCCAGCACTCCTGACCCCTGCGCTCTGTATGATGTGCACTCTGCCCCCTGCTCTCTATGCATTGCACACTCTATTTCCCTGTGCTCTGCAGGTTATGCACTCCTGTCCCCTGTGCTCTGCGGGTTATGCACTCTTGTCCCCTGTGCTCTGCAGGTTATGCACTCCTGTCCCCTGTGCTCTGCGGGTTATGCACTCCTGTCCGCTGTGCTCTGCGGGTTATGCACTCCTGTCCCCTGTGCTCTGCAGGTTATGCACTCCTGTCCGCTGTGCTCTGCGGGTTATGCACTCCTGTCCCCTGTGCTCTGCGGGTTATGCACTCCTGTCCCCTGTGCTCTGCGGGTTATGCACTCCTGTCCCCTGTGCTCTGCAGGTTATGCACTCCTGTCCCCTGTGCTCTGCAGGTTATGCACTCCTGTCCCCTGTGCTCTGCGGGTTATGCACTCCTGTCCCCTGTGCTCTGCAGGTTATGCACTCCTGTCCCCTGTGCTCTGCGGGTTATGCACTCCTGTCCCCTGTGCTCTGCAGGTTATGCACTCCTGTCCCCTGTGCTCTGCGGGTTATGCACTCCTGCCCCCTGTGCTCTGCAGGTTATGCACTCCTGTCCCCTGTGCTCTGCGGGTTATGCACTCCTGTCCCCTGTGCTCTGCGGGTTATGCACTCCTGTCCCCTGTGCTCTGCAGGTTATGCACTCCTGTCCCCTGTGCTCTGCGGGTTATGCACTCCTGTCCCCTGTGCTCAGCAGGTTATGCACTCCTGTCCCCTGTGCTCTGCGGGTTATGCACTCCTGTCCCCTGTGCTCTGCGGGTTATGCACTCCTGTCCCCTGTGCTCTGAATCTTAGGTACTTCTGACCCCTGCGCTCTGTGTGACATGCAATCATGTTTTAAGCTCCTCCCAGTTTTGACACATGCATTTTTCCTCATGGAATGCCCCACCCCCACCCCATGAAAAAAAAAAAGATCTACAGCCCTAGGGATTAGTAACTAAGAAAACCTGACCTTTCACCATCACCCTCGTCTTAGTAAATAGGCCGGCATGTGTCCAGTCGCTGGATCTTTGCCATAGCAGTAAAATAACGGACGGCCCTTGCTAGGATTGCTGGGGGATGGACTGCAATGTGTACTGTCTGTGCTGATATATATTGCCGAATAACAGCAATGGGTCATTGTGCAAACCAGCCATAGTGGGAATTTGTGTTTCTGATTTCTTCCACCACAAGACTAGCAGTGATATGAAATGAATGGTCTCCAATCACGTCCTCCTCCTGGTCCTCATCGGCCGCCCTTCTCTCCTGTCCCGCTGTGATCTCGGACGTCTTCACACTCGTCAGTCAGCCGTCGGTGGAATGTATTTATTCCACTTCCGTGCTCCATTCCCTGCCTGCTCTTTGTTCCCAGCCTTACCATTGCACAAATCCCATCTTTATGTATTTCACACTTTATTTTCCCAGCCTGCGTTTTGGTTCAGAACGCTTTGATTTCATTCCACTGCAGCGGAGGGTTCAGGTGCCCAATTACACTGTTCAACAGGTAAAAAGTTTTGGGCATAAAATTAGCTAATCTTACATAATTTTGGGGTGCTGAAAACGAAAATGACCCTAAAAAATGTTGATTGGCTCTAGTTTCCATGATATATTCACCCATCTAATGACGTAAGCCATTCAAAATGATGATGCAACTTCAGCTGCATATTGCGCAATTGATACTGGTGACCAATAGAAAATGTCCTGTATACTGAGATGATGCAATATTAGCCTTTAATTGCATCACTTCACTGCATAAAAGCTCCAGTATCTGTAGCTGATTGGAGTTCGTCTTTACATTTCGTTTTCTGCTTATATAGGCTACTCAGTAATGCCTCGAACTTGTGTGAATAAAGCAGATAATTTCTGCTACATCTGCGGTGAAATAACTTTTATCTCACAAAAAAGGAGGATAACAGGAATGATTAAGAAAGCCTACAACTTGTATTTTGGCTGCAAGATAGGAGACCAGGACAAGAGCTGGGCACCACATATATGCTGCAATTCTTGTGGGACGGCACTGGAGCAATGGTTGAATGGAAAAAAGGCACCTATGCCTTTCGCTGTGCCAATGATTTGGAGAGAGCCAACAGATCATGTTAGTAATTGTTACTTTTGTATGGTGCCTCCAATTGTAAAAGGGCTAAATAAGAAGAAAAAGTTATCTGTGCGCTATCCAAATATTCCATCGGCAATACGTCCAGTTCCTCATGGAGAGGGGCTACCAATTCCTAAAGCACCAGAATCCTTCGTGGTTGAGTCAAGTGAGGAAGAACCTGAAGCGTGTAGTCACGTGCAGTTGTAAGAGATAGCCCTTTCCTCGAATACAAGAGAAAAGCCAAGAGAAGCAAAACCGACACAAACTGAAGACAAAACTAGTGAGAATCCGAAGTATTAAAATGATTCAACTTAGCTTATGGCTATAATTTTTCTTGGTAATCCTATGCAATATATTCTGCCATTTAGGCTGTTATGTATCAATATCACTTGCTTTATATTTGTGGAAAGACATCTATCTATATAATTATTGTGCATTATGTAGTCATTACGCCTATAGTAGAAAACGTTCCGTTTACAGAAAAACTAGAGGCAATTGACAAATTTCATTGTTATATTTGAACTCAGAATGTGAAATTCATTAAGAAATGAATCCTTTTGTTTCCAAAACTGGCAAAAAATAAAAATTTGTTGAACAGTGTTATCAGACATATTAGATGGAGATAATCCGACCTCAAGTGATGGATTCAGCAGCTTCTGAGGTCAGCAGATATCCACTTGGATAACCAACAGCAGGGATGGGAGATGATAACCTGCAAGTATGTGATCGTTTCATGACTACGGACCCCCCATGGAGTCCAGGATGTCTGCCCAGATGTGGTTATCCATATGTATAGCCAAACCTTTTAAAGCAACGGGGTCTCCAAACTTTTCGAACAAAGGGCCAGTTTACTGTCCTTCAGCCTTTAGGAGGGCCGGATTGTGGGCAGTAGGAGTAGAAAATGTCCCGGGCCCGGCATCACTGCAAATAAACATGGCTTCAAGATTGGTGGTCAGTAA
This sequence comes from Staurois parvus, assembly GCF_062004578.1. NCBI lineage: Eukaryota > Metazoa > Chordata > Amphibia > Anura > Ranidae > Staurois > Staurois parvus. The sequence goes on from NW_028319706.1 coordinate 308,402, forward strand.
GAGGGAAAGTAGTGCCCCATCACTGGTATTATTGGGAGGAATAGTGCCCCATCATTGGTGTCAGTGGGAGGAATAGTGCCCCATCATTGGTGTCAGTGGGAGGAATAGTGCCCCATCATTGGTGTCAGTGGGAGGAATTGTGCCCCATCATTGGTATCAGTGGGAGGAATAGTGCCCCATCATTGGTGTCAGTGGGAGGAATAGTGCCCCATCATTGGTGTCAGTGGGAGGAATAGTGCCCCATCATTGGTGTCAGTGGGAGGAATAGTGCCCCATCATTGGTGACAGTGGGAGGAATAATGCCCCATCATTGGTATCAGTGGGAGGAATAGTGACCCATCATGGGTGTCAGTGGAAGGAATAGTGCCCCATCATTGGTATCAGTGAGTGGAATAGTGTCCCATCATTGGTGTCAGTGGGAGGAATAGTGCCCCATCATTGGTGTCAGTGGGTGGAATAGTGTCCCATCATTGGTGTCAGTGGAAGGAATAGTGCCCCATCATTGGTGTCAGTGGGAGGAATAGTGCCCCATCATTGGTATCAGTGGGAGGAATAGTGCCCCATCATTGGTGTCAGTGGGAGGAATAGTGCCCCATCATTGGTGTCAGTGGGAGGAATAGTGCCCCATCATTGGTGTCAGTGGGTGGAATAGTGTCCCATCATTGGTGTCAGTGGAAGGAATAGTGCCCCATCATTGGTGTCAGTGGGAGGAATAGTGCCCCATCATTGGTGTCAATGGGAGGAATAGTCCCCCATCATTGGTGTCAGCGGGAGGAATAGTGCCCCATCATTGGTGTCAGTGGGAGGAATAGTGCCCCATCATTGGTATCAGTGGGAGGAATAGTGCCCCATCATTGGTGTCAGTGGGATGAATAGTGCCGCATCATTGGTGTCAGTGGGAGGAATAGTGCCCCATCATTGGTGTCAGTGGGATGAATAGTGCCGCATCATTGGTGTCAGTGGGAGGAATAGTGCCCCATCATTGGTATCAGTGGGAGGAATAGTGCCCCATCATTGTATCAGTGGGATGAATAGTGCCGCATCATTGGTGTCAGTGGGAGGAATAGTGCCCCATCATTGGTGTCAGTGGGATGAATAGTGCCCCATCACTGGTGTCAGTGGGAGGAATAGTGCCCCATCATTGGTGTCAGTGGGAGGAATAGTGCCCCATCATTAGTGTCAGTGGGAGGAATAGTGCCCCATCATTGGTGTCAGTGGGAGGAATAGTGCTCCATCATTGGTGTCAGTGGGAGGAATAGTGCCGCATCATTGGTGTCAGTGGAAGGAATAGTGCCCCATCATTGGTGTCAGTGGGAGGAATAGTGCTCCATCATTGGTGTCAGTGGGAGGAATAGTGCCCCATCATTGGTGTCAGTGGAAGGAATAGTGCCCAATCCCTGTACAGTATTTATGCCTTTAAAGTGCACTTTATAAACAGTTTTGAACAAATAAGACTTTTTTTGACTTTTTTCTGACCTCCGGAACGGATTAATTGGTGTTCAATGCATTCCTATGGGAAACCGCATTTCAGTTTATGAATTTTTCGCAATACCAAACGTCCCGGAGAACGCATTAAATTCGTAAACCGAGATACGCCTGTATTAGTATGTATTTTTATAATTATTATTGTGCAAAATGCATTCGACCCTGGATGTCTTGTTCAAGAGAACCTGTCCCCAAAATTAAACACCCAAACACATACAATCCTCCCTAATACATTTTTGAGCCACCCATCCCCCCCATACATGCATGTAAACGTGACGGGTGTGCCTACTCACAAAACCATCAAGTGTGACACCCATGTTACATGACGGAATGGGGGGGGGGCACTGATTTTAGCACCAGAGCCCCTGGGTAGCTCTGAACAGGTGAGCTGTAAGAGCTTTTAAAGTGTCACCTATGGAAAATAGAAAAAAGTTTGTCGCCATTTCACAGACGCACGCAATTTTAAGGTTTGACACGTTGGGTATCTACATACTCGGCACAACCTCAGCCCTAAAAGTAACTTTTTTTTTTTCTTTTTACTGAAAATTCACGTTTCTTAGACCTTTGCGCTAATATCGTCTAATAAAACAAATTGTATAGAAAGGAGAGTACCCTCTAAGGCACGGGTGTCACACTGAAGGCCCTCCAGCTGTTACCAAACTACAAGTCCCATGAGGCATTGCAAGATTGACAGTTACAAGCATGACTCCCAAAGGCAGAGGCATGATGGGACTTGTAGTTCTGCTGGAGGGCCGCCAGTGTGGGGAGAGGGGGGGCGGTAGTTTTATACAGCAATATGTCCAAAGTAGCCTTATTGTACAGAACACAAATTGTTGTATTAACCTCCCTGGCGGTATGATCATGTCAGTATTTCTGTGCTGAAAGCGGTACCATTTTTTTGCATGGAAATATGTAGTTTTTAATTGTAGGCTGTAATTTTTAGGAATAACTCACTGAAATCTGTCCGGACAAGAGTCTAGTAAACATTCCGGATATGATAAAACTTGAAACACAAAATCATAAATTATAATTTAATTAATAATCATAAAAAATAATAATATAATAATAATCAATTTAATTCAATAATATAATCAAACCAAAAACACTGAAATTTGAAATACAGAGGCAAATTCGCACATCGCTGAGCAAAGTCGCAAAATCGTTTTTCAGTGTCTGATGACGAATTTCCCCCACCAATCATTATCACTCAATTCTGCAAGTGGTTCTGATTTACTATCGCTGTTCTAAAACCGCTTTTGATGTAAAGGGACGCTTTTTGGCCGCCATGGACTTTTCTAAGTTTCCAGGCAGAAGGAACAGTCAAAATGCAGGCAGGGCGCCGGACAAAATGTATGTGAAATGCAGTGAAAAAGCAATGACAGCAAAAATCTAATTTTTTAAAAATTTCAAATTTCCCGCCGGTTTCGCCGCCCGAACGTTCCGACGTCACGGGGACCGGAACACGGAAGTCAGATGCCGGCATCCGCCGGAGGAGATGGACGGGGACGCTGCAGGGGACCCATCGTGGGAGCGAAGGACAAGGTAAGTGCTGCAGGGACCCCCAGAGAACGCTGCATGGTAAGCCTGAGTGTAGCTCGGGGTTACCGTTCTTGGTATAGAAATTCTACCCCGAGCTGCACTCGGGAAAACCGCTAAGGGGGTTAAAGATAGTATAAAACATAAGGAACGATTAACAAAATAAGTACAAGCTCCCTCGCTATCAGCCCGTGCGCCGCCAGAGACGTTTTTGCATTTTTTTTTTTTTTTTTGCACGCACGTTTAACCCCTTCACGCCTAAGCGTCAAACAAATCTAAATACCTAAGCACAATTTTACAACTTTGACCTGTGTCAGTAAAACCGTCTGTATCATCACAACGACTTCGCACATCCAAGCGAATTATACCGCATTTTTTTTTTTCAGGACAAATTGGGCTTTCATTTGGTGGTAAATGGTAACAGATATCTCCTGATTTTTTTTATTATCAAAGGTAAACTGGCCCAAAATAGTAAAAAAAAAAAAATTTTTTTTAAGTGTAGCTGTGTGTTTCTTGTTACTGTCATAACTGACCACCAAAGAACAACCCGAAATAAATTCTCCAGCTCTTGACGATCGCAGCGATACCATATATGTGGATGTTATTTGTTGTTTGTACCCGGAGTACGGCCCAGAAACAAAAGGGAGCATTTTGTTTTTTTTACCTAAAACACACTGACACCAATTTTTTTTTAAAATCCTGACCTTTGACCTTGACCCAAACACTCACCCTGGCACTGAACTAGATCAAACCTTGATCTAGGTATTTTTTCTTTATTTTTTATTTTATGTTTTAATATTTATTTATTTATTAATTTATCTTTTTCTTTTTTTTTTACAAATATTTTTTCTCCCTCTATGCCAGGAGTTAGAGAGATACAATGTATCATAGAATGTATATAATGATGCAATGTATAATAGAATGTATATAATGATACAATGTATAATGGGATGTATATAATGATACAATGTATAATAGAATGTATATAATGATACAATGTATATTAGAATGTATACAATGATACAATGTATAATGGAATGTATATAACGATACAATGTTTAATGGAATGTATATAATGATACAATGTATAATAGAATGTATATAATGATACAATGTATAATGGAATGTATATAATGATACAATGTATAATGGAATGTATATAATGATACAATGTATAATAGGGTGTATATAATGATACAATGTATAATGGAATGTATATAATGATACAATGTATAATAGGGTGTATATAATGATACAATGTATAATGGAATGTATATAATGATACAATGTATAATATGATGTATATAATGATACAATGTATAACGGGATGTATATAATGATACAATGTATAATATGATGTATATAATGATACAATGTATAATGGAATGTATATAATGATACAATGTATAATAGGATGTATATAATGATATAATGTATAATGGAATGTATATAATGATACAATGTATAATAGGATGTATATAATGATACAATGTATAATGGAATGTATATAATGATACAATGTATAATAGGATGTAAATAATGATACAATGTATAATGGAATGTATATAATGATACAATGTATAATGGAATGTATATAATGATACAATGTATAATGGAATGTATATAATGATACAATGTATAATAGGATGTAAATGATGATACAATGTATAATGGAATGTATATAATGATACAATGTATAATAGGATGTAAATAATGATACAATGTATAATGGAATGTATATAATGATACAATGTATAATAGGATGTATATAATGATACAATGTATCTCTCTCCTCCATTCATAGAGAGAGAAATAAAACAAGGGGGCGGGCTGTACAGTGACTGATCACTTTGACAGACAGTCAGAGGCTATCACAGCGATCATATGACCCAGAATCGGGAGACTGGGTCCCAATTGTTAGAACGGGATTTGGGGCTCTCGGTGACACCGCAGTCTTTGTGCTGGGGGCCCCAGTTCTGTGAGGCCTCATATTTGTGTGGCGTCAGCATCAAGGGGTTAAAAAGTAATTTTAGGTCTGAAAATGTCACAAAACCCCCCAAAACATGATACATTTTCTGAAAGCAGAAGCCCCGGAGAATAAAATAGCGGTAGTCCCAATTTTTTTATGTCACGCCATATTACCGTCAAGGACTAGGAAACGCGAAATAGCAGTGAAAAAATCGCACTAAAGTGAATTTCAGGGCAAAGAAAGGCAATAAATTACCTGGATTTGGGGCCAAAAATGGGAGGTGAATTGTCTCCTGTCTGTATTGTCCCTAGTATGTGTATGTATGAATGTGAGTTAGGGATCTTAGATTGTACGCTCCTCGGGGGCGGGGACTGATGTGAATGTACCATATATATGTAAAGCGCTGTGTAAATTGATGGCGCTATATAAGTACCTGAAATAAATAAATATGAAAGATGAGGTTGGCGCCGACCAACGGGTCGAACCTTAAACTTGTGGGCACACATAAACAACGCCTCCTGCGCTCAGGGACCCCGGATCAGAAGTGGGCGGACACATCAATTACTATGAAAGTTCGTCCATCAGCGGATCAAAGCTTGTGCAGCTCTTATGCAAGGCTGGGGAAGCCCGACGTAAACTGCAATAAAGAACGAAAACAAAAAGCGCACCAACCTTGCGCATTACCTCAGTAAAAGAGTGTTTTTTATTGAATTAAAACCCACAAAAGTGGCAGCACACAAGGCATATAAAATCCAAAATCGGAACACTGGAGTGGGAGACACGTGCGAATCCCATCGAGAGGGGAGGCTCTCGGGGTGAAGCCGACGCGTTTCGAAAGGAGATCCCTTCTATCTCAGAGCTCTGGATTTGATACGTCTTATATACTGCCGCTATTGTGGGTATACATCTTAATTCAATAAAATCACTGTTTTGCTGAGGTGATGCGCAGGATTGAAAATAAAAAACAGCGCAAAAAAATATATACATATAAATAAAAAAAGTTATTAACCACTTCCTGTCCGGCCCATGTATATCAACAGCCGGACGGGAGCAGTGCAGGGGCGGGGGGCTGTTTATAAATGTCCTCCCCACTCCCTGCTTGTGCACGCTCCCTGGGAGAGCGCAGCACCGCGATCCGGTGCCTGCTGTGTCCTCCTCTGTGTGAGGTCCCGATCATGTGATCACTGATTGGCCAATCAGTGATCACATGAAGAGTAGTAAGCAAGATGTCACTTCTGACATCATTGCTTACTATGTGTGAAATCTGTGAATGATCACCGAGGTCACATGGTACAGGGCCATTCACAACAGCCTTGTACCATGTGACAAGTTGTGACCAATCACAGCTCACACAGTATTTCTCAATGGCTGCAGGAATGCAGCCAGAGAGAAGGAGAAATGATTCCTCTTACAGCCTTTATAGGTGTAAAAGCAATCAGTGTAAAAAAAAAAAATCTTCATCACCCCCCACAAGTAGTACTGTGTCACCATGGTGACCCCACACTGCTAGGGTGACAGTATGTAAAAATAAATATAAAAAATAAAATAAAAATGTAAAACAAATTTGAAAAATTATAATTTTTGGTTATAAACTAATTTGGGTTATTTTTTTTACTAAAAAGATAATTGAATACATTTTGGCCAATATTAATGAAGAAAGATTATTTATTTGCAAAAACACTTTTTTTCAAAATTTTTGGACATTTTCATTTATATAGCAAAGAAAAATAAAAATCCCAGCGGTGAATAAATGCCACCAAAATAAAGTTTTATCTGTCTCCAAAAAATTATAAAAATGTCATATGGGTACAGTGTTGCATGACCGCGCAATTGTCATTCAAAGTGTGATAGCGCTGAAAGCTGAAAATTGGCCTGGGCAGGAAGGGGGGGGAGTGTCCGGACTGGAAGGGGGGGAAAGTGTCCGAACTGGAAGGGGGGGAAAGTGTCTGGACTGGAAGGGGGGGAATGTGTCTGGACTGGAAGGGGGGGAAAATGTCCGGACTGGAAGGGGGGGAAAGTGTCTGGACTGGAAGGGGGGGAAGGTGTCCGGACTGGAAGGGGGGGAAAGTGTCCGGACTGGAAGGGGGGGAAGGTGTCCGGACTGGAAGGGGGGGAAAGTGTCCGGACTGGAGGGGGAAAGTGTCCGGACTGGAGGGGGGGAGTGTCCAGACTGGAAGGGGGTGAAAGCGTCCGGACCGGAAGGGGGGGAAGCGTCCGGACTGGAAGGGGGGGAAGTGTCCGTACTGGAAGGGGGTGAAAGTGTCCGGACTGGAGGGGGGGAAAGTGTCCGGACTGGAAGGGAGTGAAAGTGTCCGGATTGGAGGGGGGGAAGTGTCCAGACTGGAAGGGGGTGAAAGTGTCCGGACCGGAAGGGGGGGAAGCGTCCGGACTGGAAGGGGGGGGAAAGCGTCCGGACAGGAAGGGGGGAAAGTGTCCAGACTGGAAGAGGTGAAAGTGTCCGGACTGGAAGGGGGGGAAAGTGTCCGGACTGGAAGGGGTGAAAGTGTCCGGACTGGAAGGGGGGGAAAGTGTCCGGACTGGAAGGGGGGAAAGTGTCCGGACTGGAAGGGGGGGAAAGTGTCCGGACTGGAAGGGGGGAAGTGTCCGGACTGGAAGGGGGGGAAAGTGTCCGGACTGGAAGGGGTGAAAGTGTCCGGACTGGAAGGGGGGGAAAGTGTCCGGACTGGAAGGGGTGAAAGTGTCCGGACTGGAAGGGGGGGAAAGTGTCCGGACTGGAAGGGGGGAAAGTGTCCGGACTGGAAGGGGGTGAAAGTGTCCGGACTGGAAGGGGGGGGGGAAGTGTCCGGACTGGTAGGGGGGGGGGAAAGTGTCCGGACTGGAAGGGGGGGGGGAAAGTGTCCGGACTGGAAGAGGTGAAAGCGTCCGGACTGGAGGGGGGGGGGAGTGTCCGGACTGGAAGGGGTGAAAGTGTCCGGACTGGAAGGGGAGGAAAGTATCCGGACTGGAAGGGGGGGAAAGTGTCTGGACTGGAAGGGGGTGAAAGTGTCCGGACTGGAAGGGGGGAAAGTGTCCGGACTGGAAGGGGGTGAAAGTGTCCGGACTGGAAGGGGGTGAAAGTGTCCGGACTGGAAGGGGGTGAAAGCGTCCGGACTGGAAGGGGGGAAAGTGTCTGGACTGGAAGGGGGGAAAGTGTCCGGACTGGAAGGGGGTGAAAGTGTCCGGACTGGAAGGGGGGGAAGTGTCCGGACTGGAAGGGGGGAAAGTGTCCGGACTGGAAGGGGGGGAAGTGTCCGGACTGGAAGGGGGGGAAAGTGTCCGGACTGGAAGGGGGTGAAAGTGTCCGGACTGGAAGGGGGTGAAAGTGTCCGGACTGGAAGGGGGGGAAAGTGTCCGGACTGGAATGGGTTAAAGAAGCAAATAAAAAAAATATAGTAAATAATAATATGAAATAATGTCCACTTTTTCATTTATTTTTTGGAGCACATTGGATTTAAGATTTTTTTCATTCTTTGGATTGGGACTTTTCATTTGCACTTTTATTTGGACATTATTTCATATATTATTTACTATTTTTTTTTATTTGTTTGTTTAATAAGTTTTTTTAATTGTATTTATTTATATGTATATTTTTTTTGCGCTGTGTTTTTTATTTTCATTAATTTTGTTTGATGGTTTGTCAACAAAGAGCAGCAGCATTAGGTTTAGGAGTTAACTATATATTTTTGGCGCAGGTTTTTTATGTATTAATATTGCGCACGGTTGGTGCGCTTTTTGTTTTTGCTCTTTATTGCAGTTAAATTTGCGCGCGCCTGTGAAATGGCGACAAACTTCGGCACCCTATCATTTCTATAGACGACGCTTCCAAAGCCCCCCTACAGGCCATCAGTATAGTGTACGGAGGAGGTCTGGTGATAGAATTATCTGTGTACAGGGGCGGACTGACAACTCATGGGGCCCCCGGGCAATAGGGGATCATGGGGCCCCTGTGTCCTTGCCCAAACTCAAAAAAGCCTATGAAAAAGGTACCAGGGGCATTTCATAGGGCCCCCTACTGACCCCGGGGGCCCTCGGGCAGTGCCCGAGTTTCCAAATGGTCAGTCCGCCCCGTCTCTGTATATAACGTGTGTATCGCAATCATTGTTTTCATGCGTAGGTGCCTCTGACGCGTGCATTTACGTTTGTACGTGCGCATATGTGGCGAAAATTTTTTTTGGGAGGGTGTTATATGTTTTGGCATAACCTATTTATTTATTTATTTATTCATTACAGATATATAGCGCCATTAATTTACAAAGCACTTTACATACATATTGTACATTCACATCAGTCCCCGCCCCCGAGGAGCGTCCAATCTAAGGGCCCTGACTCACATTCATACAGACACATACTAGGGACAATTTAGACAGGAGCCGATTAACCTCCCAGCATGTCTTTGGAGTGTGGGAGGAAAATGGAGTACCCAGAGGAAACCCACGCAGGCACAGGGAGAACATGCAAACTCCAGGCAGGTGGTGCCATGGTTGGGATTCGAACCAGCGACCCGAGTACTGCCAGGCAGAGGCGATAACCATTCAGCCACTGTGCTGCTTATTTTTATGCAAAAGAAAACGCAAAAACAAATTGGGACACAGTGCAGGAGGAAGACTTCAAGGGACCAGGGTATGTAAACCGGGACGATTGGCAAATATGGGGCAGCTACTTTGGGCCACACAAAAATGACTGGGCCCAGGGCAGCTGCCCCTTTTGCCCTGCCTTAAAGCTGGTGCTGTGGTTGGGATTTGAACCAACGACCCGAGTGCTGCCAGGCAGAAGTGCTATTCAGCCGCTGTGCTGCTTATTTTTATGCAAATAAATAAATAAATAAATGAATGAAAATTTACTTTTCTTTTCATCACATAGAAGACACAGAGTCCCCCATGTAATGATTTTTAGGTGACAGGTTCTCTTTAACGAGACATGCAGAGTCTGAAAGACCCCCAAAGACCCCTCTGGGCTCCACTGGATGTATTGCAATATATCTCTCCCCGGCTAGCGGGGGGAAGTGACAGCGGTGACCCGGAAGTGATGTCATACATATCGCTTTCTTGTCACTGCAAGAAGGGAAGGAGAGCGGACAAGTGTCTGCTCTCCTCTCCCCCGGCACCCGCCATGTTGGCCCCGGGCCCGCAGATGGGCAAGAGGAGCCCAGAATACATGGCAGGAGCCAGGGCTGTCTTTATTGATTGGACCCGGGGCAAACATTTCCTTGCCCCCCCCCCCCCATGCAATTTTGCTCTCCACCTGTTATGAGACAAACAATAAATAGCGGCTAGACTCAAAATCCATTTACTGCAGCAGATCAGGCAGTGATTGTGACTGGTCGCCAGAGGTTACAGCTTTTCTTTACCGCTCACTGTCTGGTTTCTAGAGGTTACAGCACACACTGCGGCTCACTGATTGTTTACTAGAGGTTACTGCACATCATTACCGCTCACTGATTGGTTGCTAGAGGATACTGCACATCATTACCACTCACTGATTGGTTGCTAGAGGTTACTGCAGATCATTAGTGCTCACTGATTGGTTGCTAGAGGTTACTGCACATCATTACCACTCACTGATTAATTGCTAGAGGATACTGCACATCATTACCACTCACTGATTGGTTGCTAGAGGTTACTGCAGATCATTAGTGCTCACTGATTGGTTGCTAGAGGTTACTGCAGATCATTACCACCCACTGATTGGTTGGTAGAGGTTACTGCACATCATTACCGGTCACTGATTGGTTGCTAGAGATTTATGGACATCATTACCACTCACTGATTGGTTTCTATAGGTCACTGCACATCATTACCACTCACTGATTGGTTGCTAGAGGTTACTGCACATCATTACTGCTCACTGGTTGCTAGAGGTTACTGCACATCATTACCGCTCACTGATTGGTTGCTAGATGTTACTGCACATCATTACTGCTCACTGGTTGCTATAGGTTACAGCACATCATTACTGCTCACTGATTATTTGCTAGAGGTTACTGCACATCATTACCACTCACTGATTGGTTACTAGAGGTTACTGCATATCATTACTACTCATTGATTGGTTGCTAGAGGTTACTGCACATCATTACTGTTCTCTGACTGGTTGCTATAGGTTACTGTGCATCATTGACACTTACTTATTGTTTGCTAAAGATTACAGCACATCATTACAGCTCGCTGATTGGCTGATAGAGGTTACATCACATTATTACGCATCACTGATTGGCTGTTAGAGCTTACAGCACATTATTATAGCTCACTGATCGAAAATCTCAAACCTCCCCTAACCTCTCCACTCCAATACCCCTCCCCCCCTCCACGTTAACTCTACATGCCTGCTCTGCTCATCTATGCACCCACCTTCCTTACCTCTGTATATCCCCTCCTTTCTCACCTGTGTACCCAAAACTGTAATCCCTTCTCCGCCAACCTCTGCTCACCCCATCCGCACCACATTGCTTATCTTTGGGGAACAGGCTGATGGTAGGCTCAATGACCACAGTTGCAGGCAGGACTTTCAGGCATGTCCCTGTTTACCTCTCCAGTTGGCAGCATTCAGCAGAGGTGATGGTGGATGGAACCTCAGGGAGGCATGATATACATATGAATGTCGCTGCATTTTACATATCAATGCCGGTTATTTGCATGTGAATGCTGACATGATCTGGGTCATCTGTACACTGCAATAGGGCAGAGCTGGGCAATATAAGTGACAACACTTCATACTGAGATATTGGGACACAGCGCAGGAGGAAGACTTCAAGGGACAAGAGTAAGTAAACTGGGACGATTGGCAAATATGGGGCAGCTACTTTGGGCCACACAAAAATGACTGGGCCCAGGGCAGCTGCCCCTTTTGCCCTGCCTTAAAGATGGCCTGGCAGGAGTGTATGCGGGGGGGGCACATTACCTGGGGCTTTGGAAGCAATCGGCGGCAGTACAGCCACCCGACTGCTTCCACCTGACAGGCAGGAGTCTGCCTGTCAGTTTTAGACACAGTCCCAGTGACGGCCTTCATAGTTCATTGCAATGCTCAGCTATAATAAAGGACGCTTTCTCTTTAAAGCTGGCATGTGTTCCACCTGCAAAGTAATGGGATATTTTAAGCTCCACAAATTGCTACCACATCCAGTACTTCCCCGTGTCACTTTTCACCTTTAAACTTGTGGAGTGAGTTATGTTTTCTTTCATACTTTCCATTCTCAATCCTAATAATCTTTTACTTAGTCCTTTCACAGACTTGCTTTCAAACTGTTCATTCATCTGAAAGTAACTAATCCTACGTTGGCTAAATCCTCCAACTCGTAGTTTCTCCTCGAGCTGACTGGTCTTTCTACAGGCAGTTTTACATTCCATTGTCAAATTACTCAGCATTACCGGCAAATCTCCCTCCAGATCTCAAGCTTTACCAACTTTAGTCCACAAAGTCCCGTCAGACCTTCTGTTTAAATCAAGCAAAAACCTTACTCCCCGAAAATGCACTATAACATTCCCAAATGAAAAAAGCCGAGGCCGGTACATGATTCTCATTATCTTCCTTCTCCCTCTTGTTTGCTACAAAATAACACGTAGAACCCTCCTGGTTCAGTGGCTAGGATGATAGGGAAATTTAGCTCTTTTTGGCTCCTTTGTAGTCAGTGCAGCAGTTGTTGATTGTTTTAGGCTGTTCTGAGTCTCACAGGCTGCAGGTTTGATTGCTCTCCCCTGCTTTCTAGAGACATCTGGAACATAGGAGGTTGAGCAAGGCAAATGAGCAACCTGTACATTTACATACATAGTTCCATAGTTAGTCTGGCTGAAAAAAGACAAAAGTCCATCCATTTCAACCATAAAAAAAAAAAAAAAAAGTTATAATCCTACACCCACAGTTGATCCAGAGGAAAGCAAAAAAACCCAGCAAAGCACGATCCAATTTGCTCCTGCAGGGAAAAAAAACTTCCTGATCCCCCGAGAGGCAATTGGATATTCCCTGGATCAACTTTACCTATAAATGTAATATCCAGTTATATTCTGTGTATCTAAGAAACAATCCAGGTATTTATTATTTATTGTCCTTCATCCAATCCCATGAGAAGTGTGCGCAGTAGGTGGCTGAGGATCACATAAATAGTCTTAGGCCTGGGGCGGTGGAGGGAGAGTCCTGGGTCTAATCCTGCAGGAGAAGTCCTCAGCCTGAGGGACCCTGCCCCTATGGTCAGGAAGTTGGAGTCTGGTGCAGGTTCATTGAGGTCTCTGTGGCTGCTTCTAAGATTTCCTTTCTGGAGCTAGTCTAGGGAATTTCATCCCTGGTCTGGACAGCTCACCGAAGAGTGCCTGGTAGAAGGTGGAAGGGGTCTGGCTGTCCTGTGGCATTTAAATATATATAAAGAGAAGTGCTTTCAATAAAAAATATAACACAATAAAGAAATGTCCAGAAAAAAGTCCATAGGAATATAGCCAGCACACCTCAGACACGTCCGAAGACATGATGTGAAATATGAAGATGTGATGTTAAAACAGGTCCTTCCACCATCATCAAGAACATGAAGCCTCTTACTAGCAAGTGTTGACCCCCATGTGACTGAGCGGTCAAATAGCACTTATATTGTACATCCCCACATCCATCCACCTTGATTGACTGTGTGCTGAACTCCCTGGACGCTCTGAGCACTTTCACGGGCCAAAATCACTCCACTCCATCAATAATGTTTGATTGTTTCCCATAATATCTCATACCTGGTAGCAGAACCTGATATGATGAGGAAGGCCTTTCTTACACCTCTGATTCAGGGCCCCTGGTAGAGTAAACAGAGGTCGCAGGACTGCAAAGCGGCTCTAGTGCCTGTAAGTCTTGCTAGCAGCAGAGCCGGTGTCAACGCTGGGCAGGTGTAGCTATCAGGGGTCTTCAGGTAGGTGGACTGCAGGCAGCTGAGCAGCAGACTGAAGAAGACTGGTCCTGGCGACAGCAGGCAGATGAAACGGTGGCTGGTAGCAGACTGTAGATCGGCAAGAACAGCAGAGTGGTAGACAGGTACTAGAGGCAGCAGGGGCGGACTGACCATTCAAGCACTCAGGCACTGACCCCGGGCACTGCCCGAGGGCCCGGGGTCAATAGATTCTAACAACATGTGCCTTTAGGGACACCCAAGACCTCCCTCCTGGTTGCATTGACAAAATTGTTCTGGCAATGTGATGCTATTTATTTCATTTTTTTTATAAAATAGCTGTTGTGGCCCTTTAAACCCATGCCATATAGTCCGTGTTATTATTTAATGGTTAGAAAATGGGCCAGGGTTGACGAATCTTTTAGTCATGAGCTTTGCAAAAGCTGGAACTTATGACAACACTGCCATTTGGAAGCGGCTTGTATCCATGGCTAATGCCTAAAGCCTGGCCTCCTGAAGAACACAAAGAAGTAAAATGGTTTGATTAGTCTCCTTTCCCACATATCTCCTACATCCTACATCTCCTACAGGCTTTCCATGTGGGAAAACCCAACCTGTACTGAGGGGTATAGCGGGCTGCCACTAATGAGGTCTCCTTCTGAAAATGATAGACCTTTGGCTGTTATGTGGACCTTGTGGCTTTAGTATTTTCCGACCCAGAGAAGGTAAGCAGGTATTCTGTCCCCAGTTCATGCATGCTTGTTCTGGGTAAGTGAAAGTACTGAAGTCAGATCTAGAGGTCAGCAATGAAAACGTACTTCATAGTACAGATTTAAGTGAACTCATAATGATGTTGATACAAATATTTATGAGGTTTCAGTTCGAAGCTCCTCCTGAATTACTGTCAAAACTATGCCAACTGTTAGACAAAGTGGACAATCTGTAATAGTGTTGGCAGCCATAGGGACAGACGACGGCTTTCATGGCCATATAATAGTCAAGGAATGATGGCAGCCTTCTCCTAGGATTTGCTAGGTCACATGACTGCTTTGCACGGCCGTGTAATAGCCAAGGAATGATGGCAGTCTTCTCTTGGGATTTGCTAGGTCACATGACTGCTTTCATGGCCGTGTAATAGTCACGGAATGATGGCAGCCATCTCCTAGGACTTGCTAGGTCACATGACTGCTTTGCACGGCCGTGTAATAGTCAAAGAATGATGGCAGCCTTCTCCTAGGATTTGCTAGGTCACGTGACTGCTTTGCACGGCCGTGTAATAGTCAAGGAATGATGGCAGCCTTCTCCTAGGATTTGCTAGGTCACATGACTGCTTTGCACGGCCGTGTAATAGTCAAGGAATGATGGCAGCCTTCTCTTGGGATTTGCTAGGTCACATGACTGCTTTGCACGGCCCTGTAATAGTCAAGGAATGATGGCAGCCTTCTCTTGGGATTTGCTAGGTCACATGACTGCTTTCATGGCCGTGTAATAGTCAAAGAATGATGGCACCCTTCTCCTAGGATTTGCTAGGTCACATGACTGCTTTGCACGGCCCTGTAATAGTCAAGGAATGATGGCAGCCTTCTCTTAGGATTTGCTAGGTCACATGACTGCTTTGCACGGCCGTGTAATAGCCGAGGAATGATGGCAGCCTTCTCTTGGGATTTGCTAGGTCACATGACTGCTTTCATGGCCGTGTAATAGCCGAGGAATGATGGCAGCCTTCTCTTAGGATTTGCTAGGTCACATGACTGCTTTGCACGGCCGTGTAATAGCCGAGGAATGATGGCAGCCTTCTCTTGGGATTTGCTAGGTCACGTGAATGCTTTTCATAGCCATGTGTAACACCCTGCTATTATTCAGACTGCAGGATGTGAAAAGAGACACAAGGTGGCAGCGTCCTGCAACTCCATGGCACATATCCTGGTGAAAAAAATTATGGATTTTGTAGGCTGAACTGCAGGACTTTGTTAGAAGGCTGCTAATTGGGGAACTACATTTCCCAGAAGAGCTGGCATATGAGCGGAGGCAAGTAAATGTAGAAGCCTGGGAACGGAAGCGGAAAGCGAGCTAGGAGAGAGCTGGAAGGAAGGTGTCAAGAGGAAACTGTGCGGAACACCGCACAGGCTTTTGTCCTCAAGCTTGCAGTTTCTTTGGGCATCTCATACATCCCTCAACCCCATCCAAGTCATTAACCTCTTAGTAAAATCACAAAACCAAGCTCAAGGACCATTTACTGACTCTGAGTGCAAAGAGTGGCAGAAAATGCATGTTGCCTGGCTGTGCAGAGCTGTAGGGGGACCCAAAACTCAGCGACTCCTAAGGGGGTAGTGCTACATTACAATAAAGGGAGCGCAAACTGCAGGACCCGCAACCATTCAGAGATCTTGCTAAGGATTACGACACTTTGCACATGCTCCTAAATCTTCATTACATACAGATGAAAATGGAGTTTCAGATACTCTAAAGTTATTTATTTATTTCAGGCACTTATATAGCTCCATCAATTTACACAGCGCTTTACATATATATTGTACATTCCCATCAGTCCCTAACCCTCAAGGGGTGTTGTAACGGAACCGACCCAGTCTGCACTTGGGTATTTCCGTTATATTACCGCTTCCCCGTCCGAACACTGACAACAGACACCGCTCTTGAAGTAAACCAGAGTAGTCTAGTTTATTTTAACACAGATACAAGATATATACATTCAAGGGAACAACCCCCCCCCCCCCTGCATAATGACACAGGGCGTTAATAACAAGAGACACACCAGCAGACAGTCCCATCAGGAGGGAGGGCTGCTGGAGACACCCCCCCCACCAAGCCAATACACATAAACACATACATCCCATAATAGTTTGCTCCAAAGCCAGACACACAATAGAACGATGGAATGCAACCACATGGCATTAAACAATCAAACCTCCCACCCTAATTTTAGGACAGATCACCCTGTACCCCTAACAGGCACAGGGTGACTTACACATAAGAGGGATATGGAGAGCTGAGACAGGGGTCTCCCCACCTTTCCAAAGTGAGCTGGGTTCCATGGGTCCCCCACCCAAAGTGACCCCCATCACAGGTGTACAATCTAAGGTCCCTAACTCACATTCATACATACACAGAGGCGGACTGACCATTTGGAAACTCGGGCACTGCCCGGGGGCCCGGGGTCAGTAGGGGGCCCCATGAGATGCCCCTGGTACCTTTTTCATAGGCTTTTTTGAGTTTGGGCAAGGACACAGGGGCCCCATGATCCCTTATTGCCCGGGGGCCCCATGAGTTGTCTCTCCTCTCCTTTAGGCTCACCCTGAAAACCCATCTCTTCAGGGAAGCCTACCCCACCCCCTGCTAACTTGCCGACCTCCTCCACTCTTCCTACCACTCCATCCCCCACAGCTATCTCCTCCTGTGCCACCATCCCCTCCCTCCTAGATTGTAAGCTCCAAAGAGCAGGGCCCTCGATCCCCTCATGTATCACATTGTATTGGTATTGTTCTGTCACATGTTCTGTCCCCCTTTGTAATGTACAGCGCTGAGCCAACTATTGGCGCTTTATAAATACTGTATGATAATAATAATAATAATATGTTATTGTTAATGTTTTGAATTTTATCCATTGGGCAATGGAAATTTTTTTATTTATTTTTATTTAGTTTTTATTTTTTTACATTGACATTGTACATGCAGGTCGGTCCCCTGAGGTACCCATGCTACACTACTGGCCTCGTTCAATAAAGAGTTCTTACCCTTTAAGCCAGGTTGACAACTCACGGGGCCCCGGGGCAATAGGCAATCATGGGGCCTCTGTGTCCTCGCCCACACTCAAACCACACCCAAAAAAGCCTATGAAAGGTACCAGGGGCATCTCATGGTCCCCTACTGACACCGAGCCCTCGGGCAGTGCCCGAATTCCCAAATGGTCGGTTTGCCCCTGCTTCAAGCTCATCCAAGAACACAAATCTAATATATTGTATCATACCAATTCTTAGATGTGGTGGCCCTGGCCATGGATAAGGTGGTACCACCAATCCTTCTGTACGGGGCCCAGATCAGCAGGGGGGCCAGGGCAGCTGGGTGAATTGGATGTGGGTAGGGAGGGTGATTGGCACAGTGGGGGGGAAGCAATTACTGGAGCCAATCCCTTGTACCCCCTATGTTTATTCCGTTATACCTAGATGGATATCTGATGCCCATTATATTTTCCAACCTTGATAACCTAAACACAAACTGAGTTGCTCACCAACTCTAGACTGGTATCCCTTCTTCGACCCCGTTACACTTGCTCCCCTCCTTTCCTACCCTCCTTCCCATTCCTTCGCTGTTTAATACCCCCTTGTCACGGTATAGGGGCCCCTGCCAATTATTGATTTTGCTTAATCCCCTTATTAATTCCCTGTACCAAACGTTCCTCAGAATCAATCACTGTATGTTCTCCGTGTCACCCTGCCAAATGGCCAAATTCAATTACTGTAGCTTCCCCCCTCCCTGCCAACTTGCTACATGTCCCCAAATCTAAATACACCCCTGCTTGTCACCTGTAGATACCAGCATGAAGGACCTTTCGCCAACCAATGTTACCAATATCTGATGACAGGAGATTTGTACTTCATGCAGTACAAGAAATTTCATCACATTAGGAATTTTCCATCAGCCGCGATTAGTCTCTTTATTCCATTAGGTTTCAATTCCTGTGACATGATGTGAAAAGCAGTAATGTGGTTCAGCTTTAATTGCCTCACATTACAGAAAATAAATACTAATACGGTGTGATCGTAATACAGTCGGATGGGGGATGAGGAACGTATCAAAGTTATTTTAAAACATAAATGGATCCAGGACCTCTTGTGCATCTGCAGGTTGTTCTGGAACAATGACAGATGGAACGCATTTGCCTGATTAAAATGCGCATTAAAGGGAATCTATTATTAAAAACTTTATAATCCGGCGAAATACTTTATAAACAGCTTTAATCACTGTTTGAAGCTCGTGGTTTCTTTTTAACAGTTTTTCTTCTTTTTTTTTTTTTCCCTTTCTGCTGTCTTCCAGTTGGGAACTCAGGAGGACCTAATGATGATAATTATAGTAATAATAATAAAAAAACGAAAAACCACTTAAACGGTGTTTTGATTGGGAGTACGGCTCTTACTATTAAGAGTACAGTATGTTCTGTGAAAAGGGCGGGGCCTCGCCAGAACAGACGGTGGATTGTTTCATCTCTTCTTGTAGCAGAAATTAGAGCCGCAAGCGAACACCTGAACATTGATTTCTAGTTTGGATATTCGTTTATTATTATACAGAATTTATTATTATTATTATTATTATTATTATACAGGATTTATTATTATTATTATTATTATTATACAGGATTTATTATTATTATTATTATTATTATTATTATACAGGATTTATGGCGCCAACAGTTTGCTCAGCACTTTACAATATAACGGGAGACAATACAGCAACAATACAGTTCAATACAAGAGGGTTAGGAGGGCCCTGTTCCTCAGAGCTTACAATCTAGGAGGGAGGGGCAAGTGGTACAAAAGGTAGTAACTGTGGGGGATGGACTGGTAGGAAGAGTAGAAGATTCCATTATTAGCTGAGGGCAGGATAGGCTTCCCTGAAGAGATCGGTTTTCAGAGATCACCTGAAAGTGAGCAGAGTAGGCGATAGTCTGATAAATCGGGGTACAGAGCTCCAGAGGATGGGGGAAACTCTGGAGAAGTCCTGGAGACGAGCATGGGAGGAGGAGACAAGGGAGCTAGAGAGCAGGAGGTCGTGCGAGGAGTGGAGATTACGGTTTGGGTGATATTTAGAGACAAGATTGGTGATGTAATTTGGGGCGGAGTTATAAATGGATTTATATAGACTGGATGTCGCTCCACTTCCTTAAACTGAACCTCTCCAAAACCGAGTTTCTTGTCTTCCCCCCAGCCCGGACACCACCCCCCATTGACTTCTCCGTCACATCCAACAACGCCACCATCAAACCCGCCCCGCAGGCCAGAGTACTTGGTGTCATTCTGGACTCCAACCTATCCTTCCAGCCCCAAGTCCAATCTTTAACAAACTCGTGCAGACTCCACCTCCGCAACATGCAGACTCCACCTCCGCAACATGCAGACTCCACCTCCGCAACATGCAGACTCCACCTCCGCAACATGCAGACTCCGCCCCCTCAACATGCAGACTCCACCTCCGCAACATACGCACGTTCCTAACCCCAGAAACCACTAAACAGCTCATCCACTCCCTCATCATATCACGACTCGACTACTGCAACTCCCTCCTCACTGGCCTGCCTCGCCGCTGGCTATCCCCGCTTCAGTCCATCCTGAATACGGCTGCCAGACTCATTCACCTTTCCAACCGCTCCATCTCCGCCACCCCCCTCTGCCAATCCCTCCACTGGCCTCCACTCAATGTCCTCCACCCCTCTCTGCCAATCCCTCCACTGGCTTCCACTCAGTGTCCTCCACCCCCCTCTGCCAATCCCTCCACTGGCCTCCACTCAGTGTCCTCCACCCCCCTCTGCCAATCCCTCCACTGGCCTCCATTCAGTGTCCTCCACCCCCCTCTGCCAATCCCTCCACTGGCCTCCACTCAGTGTCCTCCACCCCCCTCTGCCAATCCCTCCACTGGCCTCCACTCAGTGTCCTCCACCCCCCTCTGCCAATCCCTCCACTGGCCTCCATTCAGTGTCCTCCACCCCCCTCTGCCAATCCCTCCACTGGCCTCCACTCAGTGTCCTCCACCCCACTCTGCCAATCCCTGCACTGGCTTCCGATTACGCAACAGATCAAATTCAAAATCCTAACACTGACGTACAAAGCCGTCCACCATACTGCCCCGAACTACATCACTAACCTAATATCCAAGTACCGCCCAACACGCACACTCCGCTCCTCACAAGACCTCCTTCTCTCTAGTTCCCTGGTCTCCTCCTCCCATGCCCGCCTCCAGGACTTCTCCAGGGTGTCACCCATCCTCTGGAACTCCCTGCCCCAACCCATCAGATTATCACCTACTCTCCTCTCCTTTAGGCTCACCCTGAAAACCCATCTCTTCAGGGAAGCCTACCCCACCCCCTGCTAACTTGCCAACCTCCTCCACTCTTCCTACCACCCCATCCCCCACAGCTATCTCCTCCTGTGCCACCATCCCCTCCCTCCTAGATTGTAAGCTCCAAGGAGCAGGGCCCTCGATCCCCTCATGTTTTGCATTGTATTGTTATTGTTCTGTCACATGTTCTGTCCCCCTCTGTAATGTACAGCGCTGAGCCAACTATTGGTGCTTTATAAATACTGTATAATAATAATAATAATATGTTATTGTTAATGTTTTGAATTTTATCCATTGGGCAATGGAAATTTTTTTATTTATTTTTATTTAGTTTTTATTTTTTACATTGACATTGTACATGCAGGTCGGTCCCCTGAGGTACCCATGCTACACTACTGGCCTCGTTCAATAAAGAGTTCTTACCCTTTAAGCCAGGTTGACAACTCACGGGGCCCCGGGGCAATAGGCAATCATGGGGCCTCTGTGTCCTCGCCCACACTCAAACCACACCCAAAAAAGCCTATGAAAGGTACCAGGGGCATCTCATGGTCCCCTACTGACACCGAGCCCTCGGGCAGTGCCCGAATTCCCAAATGGTCGGTTTGCCCCTGCTTCAAGCTCATCCAAGAACACAAATCTAATATATTGTATCATACCAATTCTTAGATGTGGTGGCCCTGGCCATGGATAAGGTGGTACCACCAATCCTTCTGTACGGGGCCCAGATCAGCAGGGGGGCCAGGGCAGCTGGGTGAATTGGATGTGGGTAGGGAGGGTGATTGGCACAGTGGGGGGGGGGAAGCAATTACTGGAGCCAATCCCTTGTACCCCCTATGTGTATCCCGTTATACCTAGATGGATATCTGATGCCCATTATATTTTCCAACCTTGATAACCTAAACACAAACTGAGTTGCTCACCAACTCTAGACTGGTATCCCTTCTTCGACCCCGTTACACTTGCTCCCCTCCTTTCCTACCCTCCTTCCCATTCCTTCCCTGTTTAATACCCCCTTGTCACGGTATAGGGGCCCCTGCCAATTATTGATTTTGCTTAATCCCCTTATTAATTCCCTGTACCAAACGTTCCTCAGAATCAATCACTGTATGTTCTCCGTGTCACCCTGCCAAATGGCCAAATTCAATTACTGTAGCTTCCCCCCTCCCTGCCAACTTGCTACATGTCCCCAAATTGCATTAAAAATTTCCTGCACCAGGTCCTTCTGATGTCCCCAGGGGGCCCAGTGTCATCCTGGCCCCCCTCACTGTGTCCCCTGTCTCCAAGCATGATTTCTCCCTGTTGTCCACTGACCCCCCTCCACCTCTCATCCTGCCGCAGATGAACGAGAGGTGCGGCTTTTACCACCCCTGCCACTATCTTCTCCCCCTCTGGCAGGGCCGGAGAGGAGAAGGTGGCGAGGTTCACACCTCTCCGCGGAGAAGTGTGAACCTCCTGCAGGGATGTTCCGGGCTGCGGCGTCTCACTGACGCCACCCTGTCATCTGCAGCGTGGGCACGGGAAGTTCCCGCGCTTGCGGATGTCCCTGGACAAAGGTCACACTCACGAGAAGCGCAGCCCATGTCCAGGGGGTGTGCCTTGTTGCCGGACAACAAGGCATGCCAGCTCCGGCCTGCCCCGGTTACCAAGACAACCAGGTAGCGTCCTGCATCAGCTTAAGAAGGTGATGCCGGGCGCTCCGGTCATCTTCTCCGCTGCTCAGCCAAAGGAGGGAGCCCAGCTGCGGCGGGACCCTCGTGGCTAGACTCTGCCAAGACCCCCAGCCAAGGGGGGGAACCTCACCCAAGCCTGCCTGAGACCCCAATCCAGGGGATTGCCTACCAGTGCCTGAGACCCGCAGTCCAGGGGGATTGCCTACCAGTGCCTGAGACCCCAGTCCAAGTTGATTGCCTACCAGTGCCTGAAACCCCAGTCCAAGGGGATTGCCTGCCAGTGCCTGAGACCCCCAGTCCAGGGGGATTGCCTACCAGTTGCCTGAGACCCCAGTCCAGGGGGATTGTCTACTAGTGGTCGGAGACCCCAGTCCAGGGGGATTGCCTACCAGTTGCCTGAGACCCCAGTCCAGGGGGAATTGCCTGCCAGATGCCCGAGACCCCAGTCCAACAGGAGAGACCACCCGCCTACTTCAGACCTCAACAGGTACCTGTGTCTTACTTTCTATCCCTGGGAGACCAGGCACCCTGTCGGACCCATGGACATATGCTTTTCCCTGTTTTACTTGAACTGCTCCCGTGTTGACCCCCCTACTCCCCCTGTTGGATTACAATCTGCTACAGAGACTCTTCCTTGCCCCTGTACTGGACTATAAGTGTTTCAGCCCCTCCTTGCTGTTCTCTTGCTGCCGAGGTCACCCTTCCAGCGAACCCCCCTATTGAGTGACTGTCATCTTTTGTCTCAATAAAGCTTTGTGCGTTTCCCATCTACTCTGTGTGTTCTGTCCTGCCTACCCTCCGTCACACCCCTCAACACCCTACACGTTTTCCCAAGGTTCAACTCGAAACCAAGAATACCTCTGATATTAATGTTTTACAAACCATTATTAGCCCCAGCCAATTGGTGGGGTAAATATTCAATACTGCGATGTATTAACGTGTTTTCCAATGAACCGAATATTCTTACTCTGTTATGTTCTCAAAAAATCTTAATAAAAATATTGAAATATATTTTCCAACTTTATCCTGTTAGGTTTAGATGGATAGTTGATACCCATTATACTCTTCAACCTTTTTGGACATTATAGGTAGAGATGAGCGAATTATTCAAAAATTCAATTCGGCTGATTCGATGCGAATTTATTCGCTGCAAATTTAACTTATTAAAAGGGTTTCTAGGCTTCAGAGAGCCTTTATATTAGTGCAGAACACTGTACCTTTAATGTAAATGCCCTTGGAGTCTGCTGGGGAAGAGAAATAATACTGTCAGTCAGTATGACATGCAGATGAGTGCCGTCGATCTTAGAATCACCGCACACTTCACTCATTTGGGCAGTCACGGGGCACGACGAAGAAGAAGAAGATGAAGAAGAAGAAGAATGAAAAGAAGAAGAAGAAGAATGAAAAGAAGAAGAAGAAGAAGAATGAAAAGAAGAATGAAAAGAAGAAGAAGAAGAATGAAAAGAAGAATGAAAAGAAGAAGAAGAAGAATGAAAAGAAGAATGAAAAGAAGAAGAAGAAGAATGAAAAGAAGAATGAAAAGAAGAAGAAGAAGAATGAAAAGAAGAATGAAAAGAAGAAGAATAAGAATGAAAAGAAGAAGAAGAAGAAGTAGAATGAAAAGAAGAAGAAGAAGAATGAAAAGAAGCAGAATGAAAAGAATAAGAAGAAGAATGAAAAGAAGAATGAAAAGAAGAAGAAGAATGAAAAGAAGAAGAAGAAGAATGAAAAGAAGAAGAAGAAGAATGAAAAGAAGAAGAAGAAGAATGAAAAGAAGAATGAAAAGAAGAAGAAGAAGAATGAAAAGAAGAAGAAGAAGAATGAAAAGAATGAAAAGAAGAAGAATGAAAAGAAGAAGAAGAAGAATGAAAAGAAGAAGAAGAAGAATGAAAAGAAGAAGAAGAAGAAGAAGAATGAAAAGAAGAAGAAGAAGAATGAAAAGAAGAAGAGAAGAATGAAAAGAAGAAGAAGAAGAATGAAAAGAAGAAGAAGAATGAAAAGAAGAAGAATTCCAGTACAGCAAAAAGTGTATCTGCAGAGAGCTCCGCTATTTCTGACAGTTCTCTGACAGTTCCTTCACATTTACAGCGGTTGAAACATTGTATCTATTTGTTTCCGAATAAAAACATCTGTATCCTAAATGGAAACAAATAGATACAATGTTTCAACCGCTGTAAATGTGAAGGAACTGTCAGAGAACTGTCAGAAATAGCGGAGCTCTCTGCAGGGACACTTTTTGCCGGCTGTAGAAGGGATGAAAATCGGCCGATCGGGAAAAATTCGATTCGTGCATCCGAAGTTTGCTAATTTTCGGATTTGGTGCGAATCGAATTTTTCCTAATATTCAAAACGAATTCCACTTCGCCAAGTTCGATTCGCTCATTTCTAATTATAGGCCAGTTAGACCTTTAGACAGAATATACTTTTATATCTCTCTACAATTTTCAACAGGTAAAATCGCTTGAGTTATTTTTTATTAACACCTTTTGAATTCTTTTTTTTAAATTAAATTAGTTTCTGATCTTTTTGTCTATCCTATTAAGTCCAGATGGATGTTTGAAGTCCATTGTTTCTCCTCTTATGGTTGTGGACGTATAGGTCAATTAGATCTTTGTTAGGCTATACCTATATATCCTTCTAAAGCATTTAACAGGTAAAATTGCTCAAAGCTAGCTTTAACCTAATGAATTATGATCTCTTCTTCATATCTTCCGTTAAATTTAATTAATTTCTTTTTTGTCTATCCTATTAAGCCTAGATGATATTTGATGCCCATTATATCCTCTACAACTGTTTTGGACGTGTAGGCCAATTAAGATCTTTGTTGGGTCATTTTTTCCTAGCTCCGTGATCTTTCACATCCAGGATGAGCCATTGAGTCCCATATATACATATAATTGATTAAATACTTTGTATTAGATATATTAAAGTTGTTTGGTAATTATATAATTTTCCTTTGATATAACTTTAGACTGCCTCGGCGGTTGAAATTCCTTCAAAAAAAATCCTCCCTGAAGAAGCCCGCGTGGGCGAAACATGTAGGGAGTAACTACAATTACCTAACTAAGTTTGAATCTCAGTTTTACCCTTAGTACTGAAATTGTTTTTATGTTTCCGTATTTTTTCCTTTCTTCTTGTGATTTTTTTACAAAAATAAGAAATAAAATTTATATAATTTTTTAATATGTTTAGTATTTATGTTCATTTACCCTAAAGTCCCATCTTCTTGAATTTAATAGTACAGTTCTCTCTGCAGCAGCTGAAAGCCGTCTCCTTCTCCTCTCCCTCCCGGTGGCTTTCAGCTGCTGCAGTGATAGTCATACAGGGGTTCAGTTTCAGTAATTTCCCCCCCCCCCCCAGTCACACCCTCCACCTTCTCTGTGCATCATAAAATTCACCCTGTTGCCCAGGTCCCCCTGTGTGCCCCTACTCCCACAGTGCTGACTTTCCTCCTCTCCTTCCCACTGCTGCAAGCGCACAATAGGATCCTTCAGGATGGAGAGAGGGGGAAGGGTCCGGGAAATATGTCACATTTGTCAGCCCCTCTTTTTTTTTCCTTCATGAGCCCAGTGAGTGATTGGTACCGATCAGGGGTGGACTGACCATTTGGAAACTCGGGCACTGCTCGAGGGCCCAGGGTCAGTAAATTAAATTAGTTTCTGATCTTTTTGTCTATCCTTTTTCATAGGCTTTTTTGAGTTTGGGCAAGGACACAGGGGCCCCATGATCTCCTATTGCCCGGGGGGCCCCATGAGTTGTCAGTCCGCCCCTTCCTGGTACCTTTTTCATAGGCTTTTTTGAGTTTAGGCAAGGACACAGGGGCCCCATAATCCCCTATTGCCCGGGGGCCCCATGAGTTGTCAGTTCGCCCCTGGTACCGATCACTCACTGTGTTCATAACTGAAGCATAATAATCTGTTTTCTTTGGGGGGACCCTGTTTGGTTGGCTGTATGGGGCTCCGTGGTGTTTTTTAAAGCAGCCCTGGTGGTGGCTGCATTAGTTTGCTTATTTTTTTTTACGTTTTTGTTCTTTATCATGTCCCTGGTTTAAGGTCAAAGTGATGAAAGAGCTTCCCTTACAGTTCTGGTCCAAAAACCCATGGAAATGGTGACAGGGCACCGTGAAAGGGCAAAAAGTGGCATGGGTCCTGAGAGTCCAGTCAGCAAGTGATTTTTCTGGAAAGTAGCTTGGCAGAGAGGTACTCTTGTAGGCCATGGAGGAGGCCAGTAGAAAACCAGATGAAGAACCCACATAAGAGAAGACTGGAACAAGCAGCTGACAAAGGAACTAGAGCAGAACCCACAACAAGCTGGAGGCAGAATCTGAGGTGGCCACTGGTTGACAACTAGAAAGGCAGATCAGGCAGGACAGAAGGCAGGATCATGGTCTGGAGGTAAGTCAAGGTCAGCAACAGAGAGACAGCAGAATTGTGGGCTGGAGGCAAGCCAAATTCAACAAAGGATAGACAGGAGACTGTGGGCCGGAAGCAAACCGAGGTCAGTAAAAGATAGGCAAGAGGATCGTGGTCTGGAGGCAAACCGAGGTCAGTAAAAGATAGGCAGCAGGATCGTGGTCTGGAGGCAAAGCGAGGTCAGTAAAAGATAGGCAGCAGGATCGTGGTCTGGGGGAAAACCAAGGTCAGTAAAAGATAGGCAGCAGGATCGTGGTCTGGGGGAAAACCAAGGTCAGTAAAAGATAGGCAGCAGGATTGTGGTCCGGAGGCAAGTGGAGGCCAGCAAACAGATAGACAGAAGGACCGCGATCTGGAGGCAAGTGGAGGCCAGCAGATAGGCAGCAGGATCGTGGTCCGGAGGCAAGCAGAGGCCAGAAGATAGGCAGCAGGATCGTGGTCCGGAGGCAAGTGGAGGCCAGCAGATAGGCAGCAGGATCGTGGTCCGGAGGCAAGCGGAGGCCAGAAGATAGACAGCAGGATCGTGGTCAGAAGGCACGTGAAGGCCAGCAGCTTACCCCGTGGGCGCGCAGCGTGACAGTCATTGGTGAGCTGTGTCCCTTGACATTGGCTCTTTACCATGTGATCAGCTGTGTCCAATCACAGCTCATCACATGTAAACATATACCAGGTATCAGCATTTCCTTTTTGAGGAAAGGAAACCTGATAACTGGCTTTCCTGTGGCAGGGGGCATTTACACTAATAATCAAAACACTGATCTTCAGTGCCCATCAGTGCAGCATATTAATGCCTATCAGTGCAGCAAATCAGTGCCACTTCATCAGTGCCCATCAGTGCAGCATATCAGTATCCATCAGTGCACCATACCAGTGCCAATCAGTGCCACCTTATCAGTACAGCCTCATCAGTGCCTCTTCATAAGTGCCCATCAGTGCAGCTTATCAGTGCCCATCAGTGCCACCTCATCAGTGGTCATCAGTACAGCCTCATCAGTGCTCATCAGTGCAGACTCATCAGTACCCATCAGTGCAGCCTATCAGTGCCTATCAGTGCCACCTCATCAGTGGTCATCAGTACAGCCTTATCCGTACAGCCTCATCAGTGCCCATCAGTGCCCATCAGTGCAGCCTATCAGTGCCACCTCATCAGTGGTCATCAGTGCAGCCTCATCAGTGTAGCCTCATCCGTACAGCCTCATCAGTGCCCATCAGTGCAGCCTCATCAGTGCAGCCTATCAGTTTCCATTAGTACAGCCTATCAGTGCCCATCAGTGCAGCCTATCAGTTCGCATTAGTGCAGCCTATCAGTGCCCATTAGTGCAGCCTCATCAGTGCTCATTAGTGCAGCCTATCAGTGCCCATTAGTGCAGCCTATCAGTGCCCATTAGTGCAGCCTATCAGTGCCCATTAGTGCAGCCTATCAGTGCCCATTAGTGCAGCCTCGTCAGCTTGCTAAATGTTATAACAGAAGCAAACTTTGTTTTCCTCTTTTTTTGTTTGTTTAGCAGAAAATAACCCCCCCCCCAACCCCAGTGGTGATTAAATACCACCAAAAGAAAGCTTTATATGTCCCAAAAACATTATACAAATGTAATTTGGTTACAGCGCTGCATGACTGCGCAATTGTCATTCAAAGCGCGACAGCAGGAAGAGGGTGAAAGTGCCCGGAGTTGAGGGCGTTAAGCTAAATTGCAATGATCATTCAGCATTTTCTCAATTCTGCTGAACAGGAGAAGAAATCAAACAATATAAAAAAAAAAAAAGATAATGGCGGCCGCTTTTAGGTATGCGCTACATAATTAATAGAAATTAATAAGAGTTCCTTAATGACACTCACTTTAAAATCTTCTTTTTTTTTTTCTAATAAGTAATAAATGTTGACAGATTGCACGTAATAGAAATAAATTAAAAATAATAATAACAATATTAGCGGAGAGGAAATCGCTTTGTTGGGGCGAATATGCGACTTCGCGTTTGGATGTATAATGTATTTTCTAATTGAGATTTAATATATTTCATTAACTCTACACTCTCAGGGACTCCGCCATCACAATGCATATTAGGCTTTTAATAATTCATTTAACAAGATCAACATCCCGCTTTCAGACATTATTCATCATTGTTCCTTTGTTGTATTCAGCAGAAAATAAGATCCCTACGGAGCGGAAATATTTTTCTGTAATTGGAAACACTAAAGTTTCCCTGTAAATAAATAAAGCTTAGGCGCTAAGTCGGCCGTTTGTTAGGAATTGTGCGTTTCGCTCCGTAATACCTACGAAATGCGCAGCCACTACAATTCATTGCTTCTGTTTTAGGGGGAGGGGCTTGGATGAGTGTCATCCTCTACCCCAGGTTCACACCTAAGCGTTTTCTGCAGTGTTTTGCAGCAACGTACTGTTATCAACCACGGCACCACCTGCCTGGAGTTTGCATGTTCTCCCCGTGCTTGCGTGGGTTTCCTCCAGTTGCTCGGACATCACGTGTTGTAAAATCAATTTGTTTCAATGACACGAGTCCACAGCATGACATCCTGCCTGTCGTCCGCCCCACCCAACGCGTTTTGTCCATAAAAGGCTTCATCTTGGGCAGGGGCGGACTGACAACTCATGGGGCCCCCGGGCAATAGGGGATCATGGGGCCCCCCCGTGTCCTCGCCCACACCCAAAAAAGCCTATGAAAAAGCTAATGAAAGGTACCAGGGGCATCTCATGGGGGCCCCCTACTGACCCCGGGCCCTCGGGCAGTGCCCGGGTGCTCGAATGGTCAGTCCGCCCCTGATCTTGAGTGACTTGTTCATCCCTCTTTTTACCACCTGCCTGGAGATTGCATGTTCTCCCTGTGCCTGTGTGGGTTTTCTCCAGGTGCTCCGGCTTCCTCCCACGCTGCAAAGACATGCTGGTAGGTTAATCAGCTCCTGTCTAAACTGTCCCTAGTATGTGTATGTATGAATGTGAGTTAGGGACCTTAGATTGTACGCTGCTCGGGGGCGGGGACTGATGTGAATGTACCATATATATGTAAAGTGCTGCGTAAATTGACAGCATTATACAAGTACCTGAAATAAATAAATAAATTATTTTTTAATTATTTTTATTATTATTATTATTATACAGGATTTATGGCGCCAACAGTTTGCTCAGCGCTTTACAATATAACGGGAGACAATACAGCAACAATACAGATCAATACAAGAGGGGTAGGAGGGCCCTGATCCTGGGAGCTTACAATCTAGGAGGGAGGGGCTAGTGGTACAAAAGGTAATAACTGCGCGGGATGGACTGGTTGGAAGAGTAGAAGATTCGGTTATCAGCTGAAGGCAGGATAGGTTTCCCGGATTTCAGAGATCGCCTAAAAGTGGGAAGAGTAGGCGATAGTCTGATAAATTGGGGTAGAGAGTTCCAGAGGATGGGGGAAGCTCTGGAGAAGTCCTGGAGATGAGCATGGGAGGAGGAGACAAGGGAGCTAGAGAGCAGGAGGTCGTGGGAGGAGCGGAGAGGACGGTTTGAGTGATATTTGGAGATAAGATCGGTGATGTAATTTGGGGCGGAGTTATAAATGGCTTTATACGTTATTGTGAATGTTTTGAATTTTTTTCATTGGGCAATGGGAAGCCAGTGGAGGGATTGGCAGAGAGGGGTGGAGGACACTGAGAGGAGATCAGTGGAGGGATTGGCAGAGAGGGATGGAGGACACTAAGTGGAGGCCAGAGGAGGGATTGGCAGAGTTGGGTGGAGGACACTGAGTGGAGATCAGTGGAGGGATTGGCAGAGAGGGGTGGAGGACACTGAGTGGAGTCCAGTGGAGGGATTGGCAGAGACGGGTGGAGGACACTGAATGGAGGTCAGTGGAGGGATTGGCAGAGAGGGGTGGAGGACACTGAGAGGAGATCAGTGGAGGGATTGGCAGAGAGGGGTGGAGGACACTGAGTGGAGTCCAGTGGAGGGATTTGCAGAGACGGGTGGAGGACACTGAATGGAGGTCAGTGGAGGGATTGGCAGAGAGGGGTGGAGGGCACTGAATGGAGGTCAGTGGAGGGATTGGCAGAGAGGGGTGGAGGACACTGAGTGGAGGCCAGGGGAGGGATTGGCAGAGAGGGGTGGAGGACACTGAGTGGAGGTCAGTGGAGTGATTGGCAGAGAGGGGTGGAGGACACTGAGTGGAGGTCAGTGGAGTGATTGGCAGAGAGGGGTGGAGGACACTGAGTGGAGGCCAGTGGAGGGATTGGCAGAGAGGGGTGGAGGACACTGAGTGGAGGCCAGTGGAGGGATTGGCAGAGAGGGTTGGAGGACACTGAGTGGAGGCCAGTGGAGGGATTGGCAGAGAGGGGTGGAGGACACTGAGTGGAGTCCAGTGAAGGGATTGGCACTACAGTCCATTTAACATGATTTCCTGTGGGACAGGTTCACATCTCTGCGTTTTCACCCGCTGCGCTTTTTGGAAAGGGTCGGGGACTTTATTGAACACAAAACTTGCGTTTTTGGTTCTATAGACTTCAATGGAAACACTGCAGAAAAGTATGTTGTGCATTTTGATGTGGTTTTTTTATATGTTTTGCATTTTAAATCTGCCCGGCAACAAGAAAAATACATTTTAAAAACCCCGCAACAACGCGTCAAAAACGCAGGTGCAAAAACGGATCAAACACAAACTGCATAGGTGTGAACCTAGCCTTACCCCGGGTTCAAACCTAAGCGTTTTCTGCAGGGTTTTGCATTTTGCAGAACCGCGCTACAGTCCCTTTTAACACAATTTCCTATGGGACACGTTCACATCTCCGCGTTTTCACGTATTTTTTGGAAGGGGTCGGGGACTTTGTTTGAATACAAAAAAGTTGTGGTTTTGGTTCAATAGACTTCAATGGAAACGCTGCAGAAAAGCATGTAGTGTGTTTTTGCTGCGTTTTCAATGCGTTTTTGCTGCAGTGGAAGAAGGTTTGGAGTAAACCAAAATCCCAGGACGGCCATATACTGTATGTATCTCCGCACTGTCCACAGCCCCGAAAACACCTGTCACCACAGGTAGGGTTTGCATGTCCATTACAGGCAGGGACCCAATACCACCTGAAGAGAACCTTCTATGCTGATTCAAGGATAGATATATTGTAGGAACGATGCGCTATTGTTGACCAGACTTTGTTCCAGTCCTCTACATCAGTGGAAGTCGCAAGACCTTGTTCATTATTATTATTATACAGTATTTATAAAGCGCCGATAGTTCGCTCAGCGCTGTACATTACAAAGGGGGACAGAACATGTGACAGAACAATACCAATACAATGCGATACATGAGGGGTACAAGGGCCCTGCTCCTTGGAGCTTACAATCTAGGAGGGAGGGGATGGTGGCACAGGAGGAGATAGCTGTGGGGGATGGAGTGGTAGGAAGAGTGGAGGAGGTCGGCAAGTTAGCAGGGGGTGGGGTAGGCTTCACTGAAGAGATGGGTTTTCAGGGTGCGCCTAAAGGAGAGGAGAGTAGGTGATAATCTGATGGGTTGGGGCAGGGAGTTCCAGAGGATGGGTGACACCCTGTAGAAGTCCTGGAGGCGGGCATGGGAGGAGGAGACCAGGGAACTAGAGAGAAGGAGGTCTTGTGAGGAGCAGAGTGTGCGTGTTGGGCGGTACTTTAATATTAGGTCGGTGATGTAGTTCGGGGCAGTATGGTGGACAGCTTTGTACATCAGCATTAGGATTTTGAATTTGATCCGCTGCGCAATCGGAAGCCAGTGGAGGGATTGGCAGAGGGGGGTGGAGGACACTGAGTGGGGGGCAGTGAAGGGATTGGCAGAGAGGAGTGGAGGACACTGAGTGGAGGCCAGTGGAGGGATTGGCAGAGGGGGGTGGAGGACACTGAATGGAGGCCAGTGGAGGGATTGGCAGAGGGGGGTGGAGGACACTGAGTGGAGGGATTGGCAGAGGGGGGTGGAGGACACTGAGTGGAGGGATTGGCAGAGGGGGGTGGAGGACACTGAGTGGAGGGATTGGCAGAGGGGGGTGGAGCCAGTGGAGGGATTGGCAGAGGGGGGTGGCGGAGACGGAGCGGCTGGAAAGGTGAATGAGTCTGGCCGCCGTATTCAGGATGGACTGAAGCGGGGATAGCCAGCGGTGAGGCAGGCCAGTGAGGAGGGAGTTGCAGTAGTCGAGTCGTGATATGATGAGGGAGTGGATGAGCTGTTTAGTGGTTTCTGGGGTTAGGAACGTGCAGATTTTGGCGATGTTGCGGAGGCGGAGTCTGCATGTTGCGGAGGTGGAGTCTGCACGAGTTTGTTAAAGATTGGACTTGGGGCTGGAAGGATAGGTAGGAGCCCAGAATGACACCAAGTACTCTGGCCTGCTGGGCGGGTTTGATGGTAGCGTTGTTGGACATGATGGAGAAGTCAATGGGGGGTGGGGTCCGGGCTGGGGGGAAGACAAGAAACTTGGTTTTGGAGAGGTTCAGTTTAAGGAAGTGGAGCGACATCCAGTCTGATATGTCGCTCAGTAGGTGTGTGATTCAGGCGGAGACTGAGGGGGTGAGGTGGGGGGTTGAGAGAGATTTGTGTGTCGTCGGCATAGAGATGGTAGTTGAAGCCGTGAGAGTGTATGAGTTGGCCAAGGGAGGAGGTGTAGATGGAGAAGAGAAGGGGCCCGAGGACAGAGCCTTGAGGGACCCCAACAGAGAGGGGGAGTGAGGGGGAGGTGGTAGCATTATAGGTAACACTGAAAGAGTGTTGTGACAGGTAGGATGAGAGCCAGGAGAGAGCAGAATCTCTGAGGCCGAGGGAGTGCAGTTTTTTGAGGGTAATGAGGTATTTGAGGGTAATGGATATTACCTGATTGGTAGATGAGGGTGAAGGTGGGGTCTTCTACACCTTTGGGTGGGGAGGGGGAGGGTCCTCAAGCATTGTGGTTGGAGACAGAGAGAGAGAGCTTCCCTCCCGCCCTCCCTAGTTTTCGTGTGGGTATCTTGTCACTCCCCTGGGGGGGGTTATTTAGGTTCGTGGGCGGTTGTTGGTCTTTGGAGGCGGTACTTGTTTTGAAGTTAAAGATAATGGTTTGGGACCCATCGGAGGTTTGGTGTGCCTGGGGTTTAACTGGAAGGTGGTGGTTCTGCACTGCGGATGGTATGTTTTGTCTCCGAGCCCGTACGTTGCGGCTGGAGGCCTAGTGTAATATTGGTTCCGCAGGGGGATATCGGTTCGGTTTTGGTGCCTTCGAATACCAACAACTCTGACTATGTGTTTCTGTTTTAAGGAATGTTTTTGTGTATTTGAAGATGAAGTGATAATAAAAGGCCGTGTTGGCCATTTTACTCTAATCGGTGTTATGTTTTTCTTTAATGATAGTTTATAAGAGGTGGTATCAGGGGCGGACTGACAACTCATGGGGCCCCCGGGCAATAGGGGATCATGGAGCCCCTGTGTCCTTGCCCAAACTCAAAAAAGCATATGAAAAAGGTACCAGGGGCATCTCATGGGGCCCCCTACTGACCCCGGGCCCTCAGGCAGTGCCCGAGTTTCCAAATGATCAGTCCTCCCCTGGGTGGTATGTGAAGAGTGAAATGGTGGTGTAGTGTGTCTTGATTAGAATATCTCTTGTGCACTAGTCATGAAATAAAGTGATAGAATATTTTGAAGGTAGGTTCTATTTTCTGAGATGTCAGGGGTCTTTTAGACCCCCGATGGCTTATCTTCCTTTCACTGCAGCTAACAGAGCGCAGATCATGCTCTATTAGCTTCTTCCTAAGCCAGAAGAGCCAGAAAAAGTGTCACCAGAAACTAGAAGTCATGATTTAAGGTGGAAGGCAAGTCAAAACTTAACTGAGCTTAAATCTGCTCTCACCCCTATTCTAAGCCTAGTCTATCTACCCCGTAACAGGATGGAGGTCTGTACTTACCTACAGCTGCAAGAAAAAGTATGTGAACCCCTTGGGATTACGTGGAGTTTTGCATGAATTGGGCATAAAATGTGCTCTGAACGTCATCTAAGTCACAACAATAGAAGAACACAGTCTGCTGAACATAATACTACACAAACATTAGATGTTGCCATGGTTTAATTGCACATAACATGTAAACATTCACAGTGCAGGGAGGAAAAAGTATGTGAACCTTTGGACCTAATAACTGGTTGACCCTCCTTTGGCAGCAATAATCCCAACCAAACGTTTCCTGTAGTTGCAGATCAGACCTGCACAACGATCTGGAGTCATTTTGGACCACTCCTCTTCACAAAACTGTTTCAGTGTAGCAATATTCTTGGGATGTCTGGTGTGAATCGCTCTCTTAAGGTCATGCCACAGCATTTCAATGGGGTTGAGGTCAGGACTCTGACTGGGCCACTCCAGAAGGCGTATTCTGTGCTGTTGCAGCCATTGTTTTGTTGAATGACTTGTATGCTTTGGGTCATTGTCCTGTTGCATCACCCATCCTCTGCGGAGGTTCAGTTGGCGGACAGATGGTCGTACGTTTTCCTGAAAAATGTCTTGATAAACTCTGGAATTCATTTTCCCATCAATGACAACAATCCGTCCAGGCCCTGAGGCAGCAAAGCAGCCCCAAACCATGATGCTCCCTCCGCCATGTTTCACAGTGGGGATGAGGTTTTGATGTCGGTGTGCTGTGCCTTTTTTTCTCCACACATAGTGTTGTGTGTTCTTCCCAAACAACTCAATCTTGGTTTCATCTGTCCACAGTATATTCTGCCAGTAGTGCTGTGGAACATCCAGGTGCTCTTTTGCAAACTTCAAACGTGCTGCAATCTTCTTTTTGGACAGCAATGGCTTCCTCCGTGGTGTCCTCCCATGTACTCCATTCTTGTTTCATGTTTTCCTTATTGTAGATGTGTCAACAAAAATGTTAGCATGTGCCAGAGATTTCTGTAGGTCTTTAGCTGACACTCTGGGATTCTTCTTTACCTCATGCAGCATTCTGCGCTGTGCTCTTGCAGTCATTTTTACAGGACGACCGCGCCTAGGGAGAGTAGCAACAGTGCTAAACTTTCTCCATTTGTAGACAGTCTGTCTTACCGTGGGCACAGGAACATCAAGGCTTTTGGAGATACTTTTGTAACCCTTTCCAGCTTCATGCAAGTCAACAATTCTTGATGGTAGGTCTTCTGAGAGCTCTTTCCTGCGAGGCATGGTTCACATCAGACAGTGCTTCTTGAAACCAGTAAACCCAAAACAGGTGTCAGCAACACATCCAATATCATCACACTGATTGGAGTCAAGGTTGGCTCACTCCTGGCTCCAATTAGCTCTGGGAGAAGTCATTAAGCTAGGGCCTCACATACTTTTTCCTCCCTGCACTGTGAATGTTTACATGTTATGTGCAATTAAACCATGGCAACATCTAATGTTTGTGTAGTATTATGTTCAGCAGACTGTGTTCTTCTATTGTTGCGACTTAGATGACGTTCAGAGCACATTTTATGCCCAATTCATGCAAAACTCCACGGAGTCCCAAGGGGTTCACATACTTTTTCTTGCAACTGTATTCTGAAGTCGGCTCTAGCATCGGCCTCAGTGTAGAGGAGGGACAGCTGGCAATGGATGCCCCCATAGTAAGCCCATGGGTGACGTCATCATCATCAAGGTTCTGCACTTGTCAGCAATCTCTTCTCTACACTGAAGCTGATCGTGTGACCGAACCGGGGCACCTTCAGAATAGGTAAGTACAGACACCTTTCCTCTCACAGGGTAGATAGAACAGGCTTAGAATGATGGTGGGAGTAGATTTAAGCTTAGTTAGGTTGTGACTTGCCCTCCACCTTATGTCGGGTCACACGTACCAAAATCTGTCCGATCTAAAGACCAGCTTTGCCAAAAGGTCTTGCTGGAGCACCAGCCTTCTATCAGAGCTTGCAGCCTTGTATTCTGATGGTGGGGGGGGGGAGCTACATGGGAGGGATCCCTGCATCACTTGTGTTTGTTGTGTTGATGCGTGGATTTATCCATTTTTGTTTTTTTTCATTCAACCCGCTGATTGAATGTAAAAAGAAGGAATTTGTATACCCTACTTTACAGGTTGCTTCCAGGTTCATTATACGTAGCTACAGGAAATCAGTGGATGGCAGGGGCGGACTGACCATTTGGAAACTCGGGCACTGCCCGAGGGCGCGGGGTCAGTAGGGGGCCCCATGAGATGCCCCTGGTACCTTTTTCATAGGCTTTTTTGAGTTTGGGCAAGGACACAGGGGCCCCATGATCCCCTATTGCCTGGGGGGCCCCATGAGTTGTCAGTCCGCCCCTGGTTACCTGTATCTTATTCTTCTCTACTGAGTCCTGTCATCACACGGAAGGGAGGATTGCCCAAGCTGACCAGACCTCTGACCAGACCCCTGATGAGGGATTTTATACAAGGCTCTTACCCTATTTATTTCCGGTGAGTGCGCATTTCTATCAATTCCTAATGAGCACCACCATTACCTAGTAGTTTCACCTTTTCACAAGTCATAGACTTTATGGACGTTGTCTTGAATTTATTGAATTTTATATGATTTTAGCGTTGCACTAATCTATATTATTTGTTCTACTGCATTATTGGTTGCTTTGAGTGCATAGCTGCTTTTGGGATTAAGCGCTCACTACTCCCTTTCTGTTTGCTTTTGCCCGTGTTACAAACATCTTGTGATTGGAAACCTTAACTTCGCCCGGTGCGTTTGGCAGCCCATTGACATCAACAGGTTGTTGTCTGGAAACTGGAATCCGTGGAAATGCGCATGTTCCAGTCAGGGGCGGACTGACCATTTGGAAACTCAGGCACTTTTTCATAAGCTTTTTGAGTTTGGGCAAGGACACAGGGGCCCCATGATCCCCTATTGCCCGGGGGGCCCCATGAGTTGTCAGTCTGCCCCTGTTGGATGGTTGTTCGCTGGTATTCCTCCAACTCACAGGTGGGAAAGTATAGCCCAGGAAGCATGGCAGGGTGGGGTTGCGTCAGAAAAGGGTGTACAGCTACCGGATCACTTTCATGGGAAAGACAACAGTCAGCTTGTGAAATGTGTGTAAACCCCCCTCCCCCCCTTACACTTCCACTGTTGTGATCCTTTTGGTGGTGCCGGTAAAAGGGTTAAAGGTACTTCAAGATTTCAAATTCCACCTTGCAGACCCCTACAACCACAGGGCCAGGGTTGTGGGAAATAGGTCTTTGTCCTCATTAACATGTTGAGGGTTTGTGGCCTGGTATGGTTCAGGAGGAGGACAAATGCTCCCCCCACCCTCTGTTCTTGACCAACCAGGCTGCATACTCCATTCAGGGATTGATATGGAATTTGGGAGGGGTCCCACACCATTTTTTTTTTATTTGTCTGTGAATGGTCCCTCTTTATATCAATACTAGACTGTCCTCAGTGATAAACCCTTTTCCCTGAAGATCCGAACGCTATTGGGCTTGCAGGGGGGTCTGTGTTCTGACTTGTGTTCTGCATTTGAATCCTTTTACTGACCTGGCTCTCCTCTGACCTGATCTTGGATTCCATTCTGTACCACTGGAGACCAGTTCCTGATCTCGGCTTCATCCACAAATCTAATTCAGCTTATGAATCTGTACCCCAGAGCCCACTCGCTGTTGACCTCAGCTACCTCTGTGACCTCTGGTGCCAACTCTGGGTGCATCTAAAATCAGCTCCAGTCAACTATTTGTGTTCCTGACACCTACTCACCAGAATCACTTGTGGATTCCGCCTTCCTGAATCTGCAGCTCAGCTGGAGGTTCCCTTTAACTTTTGCTGGGTTCCCTCATGGTGCTGCTGTTTCCTCAGCTTACATTCTAGGCCTGATGTTCTGCTGGACATTCCAGGTTTGCATCTCCAGTCCAAGGTTCTCTCATCAACATCGTTCGGCACTCGTGTTCCTGAGGTCTCTTGGCACTGTCTGTTCCACCTCTAGAGGTGCTTAGGCTGGAAATGCAAGAGTAGTCACCCTTGTCATTTCAGTCTCCCATCATTGGTGTCAGTGGAAGGAATAATGCCCCAGCATTGGTGTCAGTTGGAGAAATAGTGCCCCATCATTGGTATCAGTGGTGGAAGGAATGGTGCCCCATCACTGGTGTCAGTGGGAGAAATAGTGTCCAATCATTGGTGTCACTGGGACGACTAGTGCCCCATCATTGGTGTCAATGGAAGCAATAGTGCTCTACTGTTGGTATCAGTGGGGGGAATAGTGTTCCATCATTGGTGTCAGTGGGAGGAATAGTGCCCCATCATTGGTGTCAGTGGGAGGAATAGTACCCCATCATTGGTGTCAATGGGAGGAATAGTGCCCCATCATTGGTGTCAGTGGGAGGAATAGTGCCCCATCATTGGTGTCAGTGGGAGAAATAGTGTCCAATCATTGGTGTCACTGGGACGACTAGTGCCCCATCATTGGTGTCAATGGAAGCAATAGTGCTCTACTGTTGGTATCAGTGGGGGGAATACTGTTCCATCATTGGTGTCAGTGGGAGGAATAGTGCCCCATCATTGGTGTCAGTGGGAGGAATAGTGGTCTATCATTGGTGTCAGTGGGAGGAATAGTACCCCATCATTGGTATCAATGGGAGGAATAGTGCCCCATCATTAGTGTCAGTGGGAGGGATAGTGCCCCATCATTGGTGTCAGTGGGAGGAATAGTGCCCCATGATTGGTGTCAGTGGGAGGAATAATGTCCCATCACTTGTATCAGTGAGAGGAATAGTGCCCCATCACTGGTGTGCCTCATCAATGGTGTCAGAAGAAGAATTTATGCTCTATCATTGGTGTCAGTGGGAGAAATAATACCCCATTGTTGGTGTCAGCGGGAGGAATAATGTCCCAAGAGCCAGATGAAAGCATGCAAAGGGCCACAGTTTGGAGACCATTGCCCTAGAACATGAAGCCTCTTCTCCAGGTAGGAGGATCTGGCAGTACCTGAAAAGGGGCAATTCAGAGTAAAGAGTCCTGCTAGGCCTTGTTCTCATGGGCCTACTACAGCATAAACCTGTGTGAGGGCCGTCTTTGCCCACAGGGGGATGTACAGGTGTTCCGTGCATCCACGTGCAAGCAGTCCCATTGGTGTTTACTGGGCTGCTGCATCCCATTTGAAATGAATGCGACTACCTGCAGCCGCCTGCACTACGTTTTGCACGCCCGGTGCGTTTGGCAGCCCATTGACATCAACAGGCGGTGAAAACTGGAATCCATGGGAATGCGCACGTTCCAGTCAGGGGCGGACCGACCATTTGGAAACTCGGGCACTTTTTCATAGGCTTTTTGAGTTTGGGCAAGGACACAGGGGCCCCATGATCCCCTATTGCCCGGGGGCCCCATGAGTTGTCAGTCCACCCCTGGTTCCAGTGTGAACCAGTCCTAAAGCAAGCCATACTTTACACAATTTTCTTTCCTTCAAGCACGGGTTGCCCATAGATGCATCGGAATGAGGCCAGTTCCTCCTGAACCGGCCACATTTCGATTGGTCTATGGCCGGCCTTAGTTTGTTTTGTTGGCGGACTCCGAGAATCTCGATATTTTGTAACTATCTTCTCTTTTGCTTCAGGCCTCCTGTGTTTGGTCCTCTCAGAGGTCCTGTAGGAGGCCCATGCCAGTGTCCATTGCCGGCGCCATGTGTACTTTGGGCTTTTTGTTTCCAGGTGGGACGACCATCCAGATCAAATCCTTAGGATAAAAAAAGAGGTTATGTGGCTGAGTGGTTCCTTTGAAATCCTCAATAAATGAGAAGCCTGTGTTATTGTTGTTATCTCAGCTGTGTCTGTGACTTGGAAGAGCCGGACTGGGAATACATGAAGTATGCCGCCTGGGGGGGGGGATGTGGGGGAGGGAGGGGGCTTGTCTCTCTCTTCTACCTACATGTTATTCTAGCGATAAATCCATGTGACAAGCTTGAACTTTCCCAATTGACATGTTTACAAGGAAAGTCCAGCTTTGACAGGAAAATTACGCATATCAATCACTTAACCAAGGCTTTAATGAATGGCCTGCCCCCTCCCCTCCCTAATCTACCCCCCCCCCCCCCCAACTTCTCTGCCCTCCAGCTGATTAACCCTTGGGCTGCGACAACATTTCTCTCTGACATTGAAAAAGGATCTACTTTATACAGTAAAAAGAAAAGGTATACATTGTAAGTCTTTAAAACAACATTGCCCCCCCCCCAACCCCCGCCCCCACCCCTGCCCAGAAGTCCCAATAACATGCAGGAAGCTGTTAAATACAATGGAACGTGTCAGTGAAATGAGCATTAGCAGTGCCGAAAAACAATTCACTTCAGCGCCGTCCTTTATCCATAATAAAGAGTTTTGGTGATGGGCCTTGTAAATTGTTGCCACAGCGATCTCTACCCATACAAGACACCCACTCGGGGTTGGATCAGAGATCGGCAAACCTTGAGAGAACCAAGAACGTTTGTTTTTTTAATTCTATATTTTGAAGACTCAGCATGACAATGCAGAATTCAAATATACATACACTACTGTATATTGCCAAGAGTATTGGGCTGCCGGCCTTTCCACCCACATGACCTTTAATGGCCTCCCAGGCTTAGTCCGTAGGGTTCAATATTGGGCCGCTGGCCTTTCCACACACATGACCTTTAATGGCCCCCCAGTCTTAGTCCATAGGGTTCAATATTGGGCTGCTGGCCTTTCCACGCAGATGACCTTTAATGGCTCCCAGTTTTAGTCCGTAGGGTTCAATATTGAGTTGGCCCCGCCCTTTCCACACACATGACCTTTAATGGCTCCCAGTTTTAGTCCGTAGGGTTCAATATTGAGTTGGCCCCGCCCTTTCCACACACATGACCTTTATTGGCCCCCCAGTCTTAGTCCGTAGGGTTCAATATTGAGTTGGCCCCGCTCTTCCCACACACATGACCTTTAATGGCCCCCCAGTCTTAGTCCGTAGGGTTCAATATTGAGTTGGCCCCGCCCTTTCCACGCACATGACCTTTAATGGCCCCCCAGTCTTAGTCCGTAGGGTTCAATATTGAGTTGGCCCCGCCCTTTGCACCTATAACAGCTTCAACTCTTCTGGGAAGGCCGTCCACAAGGTTTAGGAGGGTGTCTATGGGAAGGTTGGACCATTCTTCCAGAAGCACATTTGTTAGGTCAGGCACTGATGTCGGGGGAGGAGGCCTGGCTCGCAGTCTCCGCTCTAATTCATCCCAAAGGTGTTCTATGGGGTTGAGGTCAGGACTCTGTGCAGGACAGTCAAGTTCCTCCACCCCAAACTGGCTCCTCCATGTCTTTATGGACCTTGCTTTGTGCACTGGTGCGCAGTCATGTTGGAACAGGAAGGGGCCATCCCCAAACTCTTCCCACAACGTTGGGAGCATGATATTGTCCAAAATGTTGCCTTAAGAGTTTCCTTCACTTAAACTAGGGGGCCAAATCCAACCCCTGAAAAAGAACCCCACCCCATTAACCCCCCCCACTAAATTTACACTTGGCACAATGCAGTCAGGCAAGTACCGTTCTCCTGGCAACCACCAAACCCAGACACGTCCATAGGATTGCCATACAGAGTAGCATGATTGGTCACTCCAGAGAACACGTCTCCCCTGCTCTAGAGTCCAGTGGCGGCATGCTTTACACCACGGCATCCGATGCTTTGCATTGCACTTGGTGATGGAAGGCTTGGCTGCAGCTGCTCGGCCATGGAAACCCATTCCATGAAGCTCTCTACGCACTGTTGTTGGGCTCATCTGAAGGCCACACCAAGTTTGGAGGTCTTTAGCTATTGACTCTGCAGACAGTTGGTGACTTCTGCGCACTGTGTGCTTCAGCATGCGCTGACCCCGCCCTGTCATGTGACGTGGCCTACCACTTGGTGGCTGAGTGGCTGTTGTTCCCAGTTGCTTCCACTTTGTTATAATCCCACTAACAGTTGAGCGTGGAATATTTAGTAGCCAGGAAATGTCACGGATGGACTTATTGCCCAGGTGGCCACCTATCACAGGACCACGCTTGGAGTCACTGAGCTCTTGAGAGCGACCCATTCTTTCACCAATGTTTGTAGAAGCAGTCTGCATGCCTAGGGGCTTGATTGTATACACCTGTGTCCATGGAGGGGATTGGAACACCTGAATCACATGATATGGAGGGGATTGGAACACCTGAATCACATGACTGGGAGGGGATTGGAACACCTGAATCACATGATATGGAGGGGATTGGAACACCTGAATCACATGATATGGAGGGGATTGGAACACCTGAATCACATGATTTGGAGGGCAGGGCCAATACTTTTGGCAATATAGTGTATAACAACATAGGTACAATAAGTGAGACACTGCATGATCCTACACCTAATCATAAATATGGCAATGGCCCACGGATCCAATGAATACAAACATAAGTTACGTGGCTATGCCACATGTCCCACCTGTAGCGCTACCCCCACAGAAGTTTTGGGTTCCCCGTAACTCTGCACAGCCAAGCCGCACGCATTTTCCACTCTTGCATCCAAAGTCAATAATCAGTCCAAGGGCTTGTTTGTGTTGTTTTTTTAGAGGGTTAAACAACTTGGATGGGGTCCGGGGGTATATGGGATGCCCAGCTGAACTGAAACAACTTTGGAGAACAAACTAATGTATATATATATATATATATATATATATATATAAAATATAACAAAAAGCACAAAAATGGATCCAGGACTTTCTACTCCAGCCGGGGTGGCTCCTGTCTCTTGACTGATCCTTACTAGGAGCACGAAGTCCCCTTAAATGGACCTTTTCAAACCCCAGATGAAATATGTTCATTCGCCTGGCTGTCATGAAAAGTATCCCAGGGCAAGGGAATCTGAGACACATAAATCATGCTGTCCCAGGGAGAACTATTGCACCTGACTGCCCCCTCCTTTGTAGGCCCAGGGGGTGTAGAGGTACTCACACTGTCCTGTTTTTGTAGCTGTAAAGTTGATGCTGCTTTCAGGCCGGCTGCTTCTTGCCTTGCTGACAGGTGGTCCTTCCCTATAAAATGTAGAACAGTGGAGGTCCCTCTTTCCAGCATCTATAGGCAGGCAGCACACCAGTACTTCCTCACTTCGTCTTTCATCCGACTTCCCTGCTGGCCAGGATCTCTCATATTTATGGGCTGATCTTATACACTGCCAGGCCTCCTGCTTGGGAATGGTGAGACTCCCATAAATGTGCAGATCAGCCCCTCCTCACCTCTGCCCACTGGCTTCTAGAAACTTCTTCAAGTTTCCAGAGCAGGTGGAGGTACCAGAGGACTGACTTGTAGAGCCCTCCAGCTCTAACCTGACGTGCCCTTGCTGACTCACACCCAGGCTGCTAGCAAGCCTCTGTCTATAGACAAAAAAAGACCTATCTACGATGGAGGGCATTACACCTACTACTAACAAGGCCATACTGATCCTCACTTTTATTTTATTGCAGGTAAATATGAAACCCCAAGAACAAGAAAAGGAGGGGTTAGAGAAAAAGGGGGGGGGAGGGTAGGGAAGAGGGAGATTAAAAAAAACCCTCACAACACCCGCCCATATTCCCACATTGTGGTTTCTGCCAGGACTGGGAGGACTTACTTATTACTGTTGAGAAGATGAAGTTCTCTCCTGCTGCACAACACATATTATGTGTGATCGTTGTCAGAAATTGTATATTTCTAGCCCAGCCAATCAACTCCCTGGAGGTCAGCCCAATTCTGCAAATGTATGGTGAGCATATTGCACAGTTTGTTGGA
The DNA here is from genome assembly GCF_062004578.1 of Staurois parvus. Taxonomy (NCBI): domain Eukaryota; kingdom Metazoa; phylum Chordata; class Amphibia; order Anura; family Ranidae; genus Staurois; species Staurois parvus. Next base: position 353,045 of record NW_028319706.1, read on the forward strand.
CATCTTTGAAATGGGTTGTGTGGGTTCCAGAACGTAGACTTAAAGCCTTTGTAAAGGTTCAGCTTTTTTTTTTTTAATAATAAATATGTGATACTTACCTGCCCTGTAATAGTTTTGTACAGAGAAGCCCCCCAATCCTCCTCTTCTCAGGTTCCCCCGCTGGCATTCTTGGCCCCTACCCCCTGCTGAATGCCCCCATAGCAAGCTTCTAGCTAATGGGGGCACTCGCGCATGCTTGCTCCTAAGCCGCCTCAGTGTGTCTGTGGGACACACAAAGTAAGGCTCATCCCCGCCCCCTCCCCCCAATCCCTCCTCATTGGCTGTGTCTCAGAAGAAGGCAGAGACCCGGGAGAGCTTCTGCTCTTGTGCACATTGTTGGATCGGGATAGGGCTCAGGTAAGTATGAGGAGGGTTGAGGGAGAAGCTGCACACTGATGGATTGAAATTCTAAAGTCAAAACATTTTTTACCTTAATGCATTCTCTGCATTAAGGTAAAAAAACCTACCACTAGCCCCCGACTCCCCCCCCCCCCTCCCCACATCAATCCAGCTCTGTGCCTGTCTGCAGTTCCTCTTTCCCCTCTCTTTGCTTGTCATTGGCTTCTGCTGCCCTCAGTCAAAACCAGAGATGAGGTAGCAGGGGGCAGGGCGAAGCCACACTGTGTGTGTCTATGGATGCACACAGCCCAGCTAAGGAGCGCATGTGCTCCCATATCACTCAGCTTGCTTTAGGAGCACACGCAGGAGAGGAGGAGCAGACAGTGCCAGCATAGGACCCCAGAAGTCAAGGTAAGGAGCCGCTCTGTGCAATACCATTGCACAGAGCAGGTAAGAATAATATCTTTTTCAAAACGTTGCCTGGTCTGATGAGTCTGGTTTTCAGCTGCGACATTCAGATGGTAGGGTCAGAATTTGGGGTAAACAACATGAAAGCATGGATCCATCCTGCCTTGTATCCATGGTTCAGGCTGGTGATGGTGTCATGGTGTGGTGGATCCATACTGCCTTGTATCAACGGTTCAGGCTGGTGGTGGTGGTGTCATGGTGTGGAGGATCCATCCTGTCTTGTATCAATGGTTCAGGCTGGTGGTTGAGGTGTCATGGTTCCATCCTGCCTTGTATCAATGGTTCAGGCTGGTGGTGGTGATGTCATGGTTCCATCCTGCCTTGTATCAATGGTTCAGGCTGGTGGTGGTGATGTCATGGATCCATCCTGCCTTGTATCAACGGTTCAGGCTGGTGGTGGTGGTGTCATGGTGTGGTGGATCCATCCTGCCTTGTATCAACGGTTCAGGCTGGTGGTGGTGATGTCATGGTTCCATCCTGCCTTGTATCAATGGTTCAGGCTGGTGGTGGTGGTGTCATGGTGTGGTGGATCCATCCTGTCTTGTATCAACGGTTCAAACTGGTGGTGGTGTCATGGTGTGGTGGATCCATCCTGCCTTGTATCAATGGTTCAGGCTGGTGGTGGTGGTGTCATGGTGTGGGGGATCCATCCTGCCTTGTATCAATGGTTCAGGCTGGTGGTGGTGCTGTCATGGTGTGGTGCATCCATCCTGCCTTGTATCAACGGTTCAGGCTGGTGGTGGTGGTGTCATGGTGTGGTGGATCCATCCTTCCTTGTATCAATGGTTCAGGCTGGTGGTGTCATAGTTTGGTGGATCCATCCTTCCTTGTATCAATGGTTCAGGCTGGTGGTGGTGGTGTCATGGTGTGGTGCATCCATCCTGCCTCCTATCAATGGTTCAGGCTGGTGGTGGTGGTGTCATAGTGTGGTGGATCCATCCTTCCTTGTATCAATGGTTCAGGCTGGTGGTGGTGGTGTCATGGTGTGGTGGATCCATCCTGCCTTGTATCAATGGTTCAGGCTGGTGGTGGTGGTGTCATGGTGTGGTGGATCCATCCTTCCTTGTATCAATGGTTCAGGCTGGTGGTGGTGTCATGGTGTGGGGGAGATGTTCTTGGCACATTTTGGGCCCCTTAGTACCAATTGCTAGCAAGGCGGACTTAATAAAGTTGCCGGTGAGCGGATGTCCAGCTTGTCAATACCTGCGTACAACGTACACTCTAGTAGTCGGCTCATATAAGGGCTGGTTATGGCTTCTCAGCAGAATTAGCTCCGGGATAGGCTTTTATCACATAACTGTTCCACAGATAGAACGGCCGGGAAAATGGTTACTAATAGTTCTCCCGTAAAAGAAAGAACATTGTGCCTTGTGTAAAAGGACAGAAAGCGATGAGCTAAGTGCAATAACCCAAAACAGCCAATCAGCAGTTCTCCTTCATTGTCCTGACTCTTCTAAAGCCAAGGTGATATCTAACAGCTTGCTACGGGTTGTTGCACCTTACACGTGGTTGTTTCTATAGGCACGGACGTTTCCATTTAAAGAAAATGTGTCACAAAGCTGGAACTTCGTCTGATGGAAAATCCGCAGAGGTTACCTTCAGTAAAAGCCGCAAGTCACAAAGATGAGTAGATGCGGAGCGAGAGGCAGCTGAGGTTCTGTGCAAAGCTGGATTATTTATTTATTACAGGTGCTTCCACAGTGCGGTCAATGCATGCATTGGACAATCACATCTGTCCCTGACCTCAAGGGGCGTACAATCTAAGGGCTAACTCACATTCATACACTTTTTGAGGCCAATTTAGACAGGAGCCAATTAACCTCCCAGCATGTCCTTGGAGTGTGGGAGGAAACCCATGCAGGCATGGGTTGGTTGGGTTTTGAACCAATGACCCTAGTGCTGCCAGGTGGAAGTGCTAACCATTTATCCACTGTGCTGCCCATGTTATTAATTCTGAGAAAGTCAAGCTTGGTCTCACCCCCCTTCCTTTCCTCTTCCTGAACCCCCCTATTGGTCAGTGAGGCCCGGTGCCACCTCAACAGCATCATGGGCCCCCGGGAAAAGCAATGCAAAGTCAAGCTTGGTCTCACTCCGTTCCCTTCCTATCCCTGAACCCCACTATTGGTCAATGAGGCCCAGTGCCACCTCAACCGCATCATGGGCCCCCGGGCAAAGCAATGCATGTCAGGCTTGGTCTCACCCCCTTCCCTTCCTCTTCCTGAACCCCCCTATTGGTCAGTGAGGCTTAGTGCCACCTCAACCGCATCATGGGCCCCCGGGCAAAGCAATGCAAAGGCAAGCTTGGTCTCACTCCCTTCCCTTCCTCTTTCTGAACCCCCCTATTGGTCAGTGAAGCCCAGTGCCACATCAACAGCATCATGGGCCCCCGGGCAAAGCAATGGAAAGTCAAGCTTTGGTCTCACCCCCTTTCCTTCCTCTTCCTGATCCCCCCTATTGGTCAGTGAGGCCCAGTGCCACCTCAACAGCATCATGGGCCCCTGGGCAAAGCAATGGAAAGTCAAGCTTTGGTCTCACCCCCTTTCCTTCCTCTTCCTGATCCCCCCTATTGGTCAGTGAGGCCCAGTGCCACCTCAACAGCATCGTGGGCCCCCGGGCAAAGCAATGCAAAGTCAAGCTTTTTCCCACCCCCTTCCTCTTCCTGAACCCCCCTATTGGTCAGTGAGGCCCAGTGCCACCTCAACAGCATCATGGGCCCCCGGGCAAAGCAATGCAAAGTCAAGCTTGGTCTCACTCCCTTCCCTTCCTCTTCCTGAACCCCCTATTGGTCAGTGAAGCCCAGTGCCACCTCAACAGCATCATGGGCCCCCGGGCAAAGCAATGCAAAGTCAAGCTTGGTCTCACTCCCTTCCCTTCCTCTTCCTGAACCCCCTATTGGTCAGTGAAGCCCAGTGCCACCTCAACAGCATCATGGGCCCCCGGGCAAAGCAATGCAAAGTCAAGCTTGGTCTCACTCCCTTCCCTTCCTCTTTCTGAACCCCCCTATTGGTCAGTGAAGCCCAGTGCCACATCAACAGCATCATGGGCCCCTGGGCAAAGCAATGGAAAGTCAAGCTTTGGTCTCACCCCCTTTCCTTCCTCTTCCTGATCCCCCCTATTGGTCAGTGAGGCCCAGTGCCACCTCAACAGCATCGTGGGCCCCCGGGCAAAGCAATGCAAAGTCAAGTTTTTTCCCACCCCCTTCCCTTCCTCTTCCTGAACCCCCCTATTGGTCAGTGAGGCCCAGTGCCACCTCAACAGCATCATGGGCCCCCGGGCAAAGCAATGCAAAGTCAAGCTTGGTCTCACTCCCTTCCCTTACTCTTCCTGAACCCCCCGATTGGTCAGTAAGGCCCAGTGCCACCTCAACAGCATCCTGGGCAAAGCAATGCACTTGGGCCCCTTCTAGGAGGATAGTGACCTTCGGTGCACTGAACGCACCATGGCAAACAGTGAGTGTGGCCAAATTATGCTAGATATCGGGTGTGTCTTTTAGTCTGTTAGAAAAATTTAATATGATTTTTTTACTATTTTGACAATCTTTTAAAATAATTGTTTTAATTTTTTTCACAACACTCTGGGGGGGGGGGGGGGGTTTGGCTGGGGGCTTTGGTGAGATATCAAGGTCTAAACGGACCCCCAAAGTCTCACTTTAGAGATAGAGAAAGGGACTGATGATTGAACATGAGATAGAGGCTCCTGTTCATTCATAAACTGAAGCATAGTAAACATAGTTAATAATGCTTCAGTTATGAATCAACGCATTGAGTGATCGGTAATGATCACTTACTGTCTTCATCCAGAAAGGGAAGGAGCCGGTAAATTACATATTTACCGGCCCCTTCCTGGCTTCCTATCATTAAGACCCAGCTGCTTGCCGGCAGCTGCTGATGGTGGGACAGGAGGGAAGCCATCAGCACTGTGGGGGAGGGGGGTACACAAGGGGGCCCAGGCAGCTCAGCCCACTCTATCCACATGTGAATTCCCCTTGGGGTGGGGGAGTGCAGGGGCCAGGAAGGTGTGCCCGTGCAATAAGACAGTACTGGTGAGAGCTACCTGTAAGGGTGCCCAAGTTGGGGGAAACCATACACAGACATGGATGGGGGAGTTTTGTTTGAATATTAACCACTTGGCGCCAGCGCCTCCTGGCCCTTTAAGGGTTTCAGAAGCCGGGAGGCGGGGTTTAGGGTCATGTGACGGCGTGTCACGGCGGTCACATGATCGGGACCTTTCAATCGGGACCTTTCCGTGAGTACCGGACATGTGTGCTGGGAGCGGGCAGGGCACGCGCTCTCAGTACATATGTTCTTTTTTAATAGAACGCAAATGTGCGGCCGCTCGGCGTCTAGGCAAAATTGCGTTCGGCCGGCGTGAAGAGGTTAAAAATTAAATAAATAGCATTTTCAAATAATGTAAATGTAAAAAAAGTGCTGCGCTACATAATCAAAGAATGCACAATCCCTAGATCACATGATTCAGGGCCATTCACAACAGCCTTGCACCATGTGACAAGCTGTGACCAATCACAGCTCTCACAGTATTTCTCAATGGCTGCAAGAATGCAGCCAGAGAGAAGGAGAAATGATTCTTCTTACAGCCTTTATGGGTGTAAAAGCAATCAGTGTAAAAAAAAAATCTTCATCACCCCCCTACAAGTAGTACAGTGTTACCATGGTGACCCCACTGCTAGGGTGACAGTATGTAAAATAAATAAACATAAATAATAATATTAAAAATAAAAATGTAAAAACAAATTTAAAAAAAATTATAATTTTTAGTTATAAACTGATTTGGGCTATTTTTTTTTTTTTACTAAAATGATAACTGACTAAATTTTGTCATGATTGATAGCGCTGAAAGCTGAAAATTGGCCCAGACTGGAAGGGGGGAAAGTGTCCGGACTGGAAGGGGGGAAAGTGTCCGGACTGGAAGGGGGGAAAGTGTCCGGACTGGAAGGGGGGAAAGTGTCCAGACTGGAAGGGGGGAAAGTGTCCGGACTGGAAGGGGGGGACAGTGTCCGGACTGGAAGGGGGGAAAGTGTCCGGACTGGAAGGGGGTGAAAGTGTCCGGACTGGAAGGGGTGAAAGTGTCCGGACTGGAAGGGGGGACAGTGTCCGGACTGGAAGGGGGGAAAGTGTCCGGACTGGAAGGGGGTGAAAGTGTCCGGACTGGAAGGGGGGAAAGTGTCCGGACTGGGAAGGGGGTGAAAGTGTCCGGACTGGAAGGGGGGAAAGTGTCCGGACTGGAAGGGGGTGAAAGTGTCCGGACTGGAAGGGGGGGGAAAGTGTCCGGACTGGAAGGGGGGGGGGAATGTCCAGACTGGAAGGGGGGGAAAAGTGTCCAGACTGGAAGGGGGGAAAGTGTCCGGACTGGAAGGGGGGGAAAGTGTCCGGACTGGAAGGGGGAAGTGTCCGGACTGGAAGGGGGGGAAAAGTGTCCGGACTGGAAGGGGGGGAAGTGTCCGGACTGGAAGGGGGAAGTGTCCAGACTGGAAGGGGGGAAAGTGCCCGGACTGGAAGGGGGGAAGTGTCCGGACTGGAAGGGGGGGAAGTGTCCGGACTGGAAGGGGGAGGGGAAGTGTCCGGACTGGAAGGGGTGAAAGTGTCCGGACTGGAAGGGGGTGAAAGTGTCCGGACTGGAAGGGGTGAAAGTGTCCGGACTGGAAGGGGGGAAAGTGTCTGGACTGGAAGGGGGTGAAAGTGTCCAGACTGGAAGGGGGTGAAAGTGTCCGGACTGGAAGGGGTGAAGGGATGAAGGTTTTCGGACTGGAAGGGGTGAAAGTGTAAGGGACCTTAGATTGTACGCTCCTCGGGGGCAGGGACTGATGTGAATGTACAATATATATGTAAAGTGCTGCGTAGATTGATGGTGCTATATAAGTACCTGAAACAGGGGCGGACTGACCATTTGGAAACTTGGGCACTGCCCGAGGGCCCGGGGTCAGTAGGGGGCCCCATGAGATGTCCCTGGTACCTTTTTCATAGGCTTTTTTGAGTTTGGGCAAGGACACAGGGGCCCCATGATCCCCTATTGCCCAGGGGCCCCATAAGTTGTCAGTCCGCCCCTGACCCGAAATAAAAAAATATGTTTCCAGTCTTTTGAAGACAATGTGGTATATTTACTAATGCTGAGCAAATAATAATAATGCAAAATCAGCCGCACTTCTGCAAGTAAACCAATCAGCTTCCAGGTTTTATTGTCAAAGCGAAACTGAACAAGCTGAGGCTAGAAGCTGATTGGCTCCCATGCACAGCTGCTCCAGTTTCAGTAAATCTACCCCCCGATGACTTTCCTAAGCCCTGTCTCTATGAATAAGTAACAATGACTACAGGAACATGGAAGAAATGGGCTGGGTTTAGTTAAAACTAAACTAACTAGCACTAAACAGGAGGGGAGGACAGAGGAAGATACCAAAACCACAATAGTAAACATGTTGCAGTGTCCCAAAACTGCCTACAGAAAAAATGATCACCTCTGGCAGGTCAATACAAGACGAACATGCAGTGGAACTAGCCTTGCCATTGCATGCACTGCCATACACCATTGCAACCAATCAGATTCCACCTTTGATTAGTTCAGGGCAGTCACAAGGATGGAAGAGGAGCTCTGATTGGTTGCTGTTGGGTCCTGTACTTGGTCTTGTGGGCTGATCTCCTTCCTGGTGCGCAGTTGCCATCATCCTTTTCCCGTCCAGATGCTGGAAGCGATGGTGACCTTCTACAGAGCCGGGTCATGGCGTCTTTCGGGAGTCAGGGACATCCTGCCCTGGCCTGGCCCAGGAACAGAAACAAGGCCACATAGGGAGACATGAGATCACTTCCTCCTGGACACGTCAATGGACAGATAACAGACCACAAGTCAGCACTCCAGCAGGAAGCCGCTCACATGTGTCATACATGGAGGGGGGGGGGAGGGGAGATTCTATCGATTTGTGTATAGAGATTGATGGGAAATTCGTCACCACATCCCCAACCAGATGAAGCCAGAAATAACTCCTTGTAACTAGCGGGACTTCAGAGGTGAAAACCAAACAAAACACTTTCATTGCTCAAAAGATACTTTATTGATACAAATGTATGACTTGTTTGTTGATATTTATTTCTGTAATGATCCAGCGCGTGTCATTTGTTGTTCTTTTATAGAAGAAATGTGCGCTCGTGACGCATCCCATCGGGTGTATGACGTAACCTGTGTCTCTCGACTTCATCGTTTCCGTGGAATGTCACGTGACACGGTGTAGTTGTTGACAAACATTTACCAAGTATCTTCTTCAACGCGTTTCATCGCGAGCGGTCTTCAGGAAGAGATACCGGCGAGGATCTATGATACAAAGACAAATACGTAAATATAATGAGATATCCATAGATCTCACCAGGTCTCAGAGAATAGGTGCAGGTACTCCTCCCGAGTCACTACTTGTCTCTGCCCCACACCCGCCTCCGAGCACCATCCTTTGGTTCCGCCCCTATTCGCCTCCGAGCACTGTCCCTTGGTTTCGACCCTACCCGCCTCCGAGCACCATCCCTTGGTTCCGCCCCCTTCCCACCTCCAATCACCATCCTTTGGTTCCACCCCCTGCCCACCTCCAATCACCATCCCTTGGTTCCACCCCCTGCCCACCTCCAATCACCATCCCTTTTGTTCCACCCCCTGCCCACCTCCAAGCAGCATCCTTAGTTCCACCCCTACCCGCCTCCGAGCACCGTCCCTTGGTTCCGCCCCTACCTGCCTCCAAGCACCGTCCCTTGGTTCCGCCCTAGCCCACCTCCGAGCACCATCCCTTGGTTCCCCCCCTACCCGCCTCCAAGCACTGTCCCTTGGTTTCGCCCCTACCCGCCTCCGAGCACCATCCCTTGGTTCCGCCCCCTTCCCACCTCCAATAACCATTCCTTGGTTCCACCCCCTGCCCACCTCCAAGCACCATCCCTTGGTTCCACCCCCTGCTCACCTCCAATCACCATCCCTTGGTTCCACCCCCTGCCCACCTCTGAGCACCATCCCTTGATTCCACCCCCTGCCCACCTCCAAGCAGCATCCCATGGTTCCACCCCTACCCGCCTCCGAGCACCGTCCCTTGGTTCCTCCCCTACCCGCCTCCAAGCACCGTCCCTTGGTTTCATCCCCTTCCCACCTCCGAGCACCATTCCTTGGTTCCACCCCCTACCCACCTCCGAGCACCATCCCTTGGTTCCACCCCCTACCCACCTCCGAGCACCATTCCTTGGTTCCACCCCCTGCCCACCTCCGAGCACCATTCCTTGGTTCCACCCCCTACCCACCTCCGAGCACCATTCCTTGGTCCCACCCCCTACCCACCTCCGAGCACCATCCCTTGGTTCCACCCCCTACCCACCTCCGAGCACCATTCCTTGGTTCCACCCCCTGCCCACCTCCGAGCACCATCCCTTGGTTCCACCCCCTGCTCACCTCCGAGCACCATCCCATGGTTCCACCCCCTGCCCACCTCCGAGCACCATCCCATGGTTCCACCCCCTGCCCACCTCCGAGCACCATCCCATGGTTCCACCCCCTGCCCACCCTCCTCGTACCGCCCCTATTAGAGAATATAGAGCCAAGTATCATTCTGTGGGGCTAATTTGTATGGAATTTGTTTATCGATAACAAGGAAAGCAATACAATAGATCCCCTGCAGCCAGTAAGAATAGAAGACCCCCCAGCAACAACAGACTTCCACAGCAACAATAGATCACCCCAGTAACAATGGATTTCCCCAGCAACAAGAGAACTCCCCACAAAAGAATACCCTCATTAAAAATAGATCCACCCCAGCAATAAAAGACACCTAGAATAATTAGAACCTCCTGCAATCAGCAACAATAGCCCCCATCCCTCGCAGCAACAACTGTCTCCCCCCAGCAACCTAGGACTCCCTGTAATAATAGGTCACCCCAGCAATAATAGATCTTCTAGCAGACAGCAACAATATTCCTCTCCTCAACA